>NW_017154212.1:5795-14753 GCF_001652005.2 Ceratina calcarata
TACCGAACAATATATTAAATTATGACAATGTATAATAATTGAAGATATTTATGACTGAATGGTTGCAGTTGTTAACACTTCGTCGTTCTGTGGGAAAGTGATAGAGGATAATTCGGTTCCAGTGGTATCGGGATGCTATCAACAAAACGTAATTGAAGTCATTGATTTATATTTTCGAATTCGTTACATTTTTTTATATTTAATTGTTATTCGCAGGTGAATGGGTTCGTGATTGAAGTGTGTGTCTGCCCGCCGCGACTGAATCAGGAACCATGCAACACCTCGCCGGATATAAAATATTCTATTAGCTTGATTGCTCTAACGGTTCTGTTCATGCTCGTCAGTTACGTTTAATAAAAATAGGTTCAACGATTCAACATTTATTAATTCTCGACAAACTTATATACACGTTTTCCACGCTCTGATTTATAAATGGTGTCTCCTCTAAAAAGTTAACAGTATATTTTTTCGCCACATTATTGTAGCTGTTAGAATCTCTTTCATTTAAACAGGAGAAATATAGAGGATCTTCGTTTTCCTATTTACATTGAACTTTTATAGATATGCTGTTAAGTGAATTAATTAAATATAGATAAAATGACAATACGATTCTCTAGTCACGAGATCAATTAATAAACTTCTCACAAATTACAGTACATTAAAGCTAAACTAATTCAGCCTTACGGTTTGCAACTAAAAAAGCTTACACAGACGAAATATATGTATATATATATATATATATGTATAATAAGTTTGGCAACGTGTTAAAACATTTTGTGGAAATGATAATACGAATACTAAATCTATGAGTCACAAATAATATAGTCCAATCCGGCAAATTTGATAATTAAGTTCAAGCGCCGACGGATTGTGTTCTATGAAATGTTTCATTGTTAAGTAAATCGTTTCTAAGTTTGTCATGTTCTACTCGAAGCTTGACACAGACCATGGCCAGGAATCACAAGTTTTGGACGGATCTCTTCGCGTTTAGTCTCTGACGTCAAGCTCGTTTCTACATCGAGGAGGACATGCGACTATAAGCTGCACGGCTGTTTGCACAGTAACTGGTGGCATACGTACAAACGGTGAAGGCTAAAACGAATATGCCGACGAAAACGTAAATCCACAATTGTGGGAACCTTCCCGGCAGCCACAAAATTGTGTACTCTACCATCTTCTCTCGTGTATCTAAAAATTAAAAACGAAACGAGAAGGAACGTAACGAAATAATAAAAACGGCTAACGGTTCTGTCTAAGGAAACGTAAATGGTTTTTTTTTTCTCTACCGATATATGCGAGTCCGTAACCCGTGTGGGGCGTGCCCATTCGGTAAGAACAAGTTGGCACTTGCACTTCGTGAATGTCGCCTACGTCCGTTCTTAATTGGTGTATCGTAGTCTCGTGAGGTGGCACGATCCAGATCTCGCTTAATTGATCCGTAGCCGTGTCCAGGCTGATATGCATCGCTTTGTGCTCGTGCGCCGTGAATATTATTTGCGGCGACAGCTCCTTCAACACCTGGCGTCAAACGATTCTTATTAATTAATCTGTAACCATCTCCGAGCAGTGGCTTGTGAATGTATTCAATTTTTAAAAGTTGAAGAAATCAGTTTTTTACTGGAGCAGTTGAATTAATTTCTATTTTGTCGGAATCGCGAAGGAAAATGTTTTTTAGAAACTGTGATTTTCATTTCAGTCTATTTGCAATATTGCTTATTAACTGACTTCAAATTGATGGTTTGGTCTGATGAAATAAATTGAATTTCTATTCAGGGTGAGCCACCTAACGTTTGCACCTCAAATATCGTTTTTAAAGATACGTCAAATGTTTTAAGAATAATGTCGAATGGTTCAATGGGGCTCACAAGATATCAAAAATATTTTTGTGTTTCTGTCATTTTTTCAAGGTCACCTTCATTTATTTAAATGGAACCATCATTTTTGAAACACCTATGATAGTCTCTTTCATTAGGAATTCAGTGATTAGTCTACTTGTATCGCATAAATGCGTGAAATATGCATCGATTATGCTTCGAAACACTTGAAGAAGAAGTATTTCAACGCAAAGATTGCGAAAATCCACTAAGAAAAGGGGAATTTTTAATGATATATGGGGAAATAGGCGTCCTTTCGAGGAACGTCTGGCTTAAACGCTTATAAGTCGACTTGTATCTCACATATGTATGAAACATGCATGGATTCCTCTTGAGAATACTTGAAGAAGGTGTATTTCAACGGAAACAACCCGAAAATCTATCGGGAAGAGAAGAATTTTCATTGATCTATGGGGAAATAGGCGCCCTTTAAAGGAACGTTCTACTTGTATCTTCACTTTTGACTTGACGATCTTAAGATTGTTTCAGTATTGGTCTTTCCAAAATGATGTCGCCTTTGCTTTTGTGTGGCAAAAAATTCTCACCTCATCGGTGCACAATTTTTCAATTATTATAACAAACTTAACACTTGTCCTGGGAATCTTCAACGAAGCCATTTAAATTTCGACTAATTTCGCATAAACGCGAATAGTCAGATCTTGAAAACGTTTGAAGAAATTTTCTATCTCACACAAAATTAAACACTCATTCCAAGAACGTTTAACGAAATCCTATCGACGTGAAAACGTCTTCTTCTTCTTCGCAATTCCGAGGAAAAGTCGAACACTTTCACTTGCCACTTTCATAAACCACACATTGTAAAAAGATTTCACTTACGTTTTGAACAAAAGTGCCAGGCATGAATAATAAAGGCATGTGGCTAAGTACAATATTCGTGGTGTTCCTCTCGGCGTAATCGTTGAGGAAGGCATCTTTCGGAGCTTCAGGCATCGTATGCGTCAATCTATTCACCTAATAGAACAATACTTTAAACCATCCACTATTTGAATTACCTGTAATCGTTTACCTTGAAGAACGTTACTGTTTTATAAACTAAAGTGTCTGGCTGGCTATAAGCGAAATTGAATCGATTGTGAATATTAGTAGATACTGCGTCCATTTCACCGCCGATGTCATTGTCACCGGGCAGATAAATTTTCTGGCAAAAATCAGACTACTTAGAAATGATAAAAGGAGACCGATTATCAAACGAATGCAGTGTCATACCATGATATGATCGGGCATTTGAAAGATCGAGTCTAGCCTCCTTTTATATCTATTAAAACTGTCTATGCTACTGATATGACCCTCGTCCATCAGGTCGCCCAGGAACGCGACAACGTGCGGGTTAGAGTGATCCAACGCCCTCGAGAACGTGCTTTTTAAGTACCTGCAAATAGAACACTGTGGAACAAAACGTAGATCAATCGGAGTCGTCAAGATCATGGCTGATGCTGAAGATAACATGAATCAATGTTAATCGTTAGTCGTACTTATCACTGTCCCATCGTGCTACCCAAGAGCCAAAGTAATTCTCGTTCCTCTCGCCTAGGATCTGTGGGTCTGCGACAAGCAGCACCTTCACGCATTCTGTACAATCTCTCCTCGTCCATTTGAGTCTCTGTAAGTCGTACACCGAATACTCGTTGTAAATCACAGCTGCTAATAGCAGGAGTGAAACCGCAGTGGCTCTGTTCTTCAATCTACAGAAGTAAAATCGAGTTATGAATTGAACGTTTCGCGATTAAATGGATTAAGGTTACATAACGAGTATACTTACCTGTTTCGTCGCAACATTTCTACGATTTCTACACTCGTTTGTTAACATCAGTAATGTTCAGAGTGAAACAGATCGGTGCGTTTGCCAAGATGTTCACAGAGGAAAAATGTTTCGACATGATTTCGTCTCTGAACTGCTTATAATCTAATTAAGTAGAGGTTATTGGATTAAGTACTGAGACGTACTGGCCTCATATCTAAATTTGTAACTGATTGAACGATGCGACGAGACGAGGGATAGGCGAACGGGACAACGTTCGATCACAGAGTGAACGACTCTGTAGGAAAATCGAACAGATTCACTGCTGGTCCACTATCGTTTGAATGGTTTCAATTCTGCTTCGTTCGAACTAAATCGATATTTAGGAAGCGTGGAAAACGCTACACGATTTGCTATAGATAGAATCGATTATTCTTGACAATTTTTATTTTCAATCATCTTTTCATTCTCGATGTTTTGGAAGATGATTAATAAAAAATTCTGAAATCAAGTGAAGTATATATTTTTTTATTGTTTTCATTTTTCTCTTTGTTGCTATCGTCACTTGACACAGACTATTGTTTGACGATTTCGACGCAAGTATAATAGTCGAATTTTATTCATCGCATGTTAAATTCTTTATAAATAAATACGTCCCTAATAAAGTCCCTGCCCTGTTAGCAAAATGTACGCAGATTGGCATCAGATTGNTCATCTACCTGCAAAAACGAGCGTACACCTAATTGGACTCCATCGCCCTGCTTGACAATGGAGCAAATAATGGATATGGTACCATTCTGTAAGATGCAGCAATTATCGCGTACATCTACACTGAAGGCCATACCATTAAATTGTATCTTACGGTACTGAAGATGAGATTCAGTACCGCTGCCAATAGGCATAGATACCTGTATCGAAGAAACCTGATCCCTATTTACATACACTCTACTGCTATCAATCTCCGCCATTCTTTTTACAATTTGTTGGAGAGGCTGACCCGCCTTCCTACAATATTTTTTAAATACTTTCACATTGCTTTCATAAGGGAAAGCAGAAAACGAATCAACGGAACCAAGACGTCTAACATCCTCGGTTAAATGAAGAAGACCATGAATGTTGTAACAACAAAAATGTGGGCCATACAATTGTTCGCTACGAAGAACAAATTTTTGCAGAGCGATCTCTGCAAAATTTAAATAACCAGGTGACGGAGATTGTGAAGCTAATACCAGAATCGCTGAATGTAAAAGCAAAAAGTGATTAAATAATTTATCGGGCAAAATTCCAGATGCTATAACGGGTCTAGTGTAAAGAAGAAATTGCCGAAATTCTACGGCCTTATAATTAGAAAATTGCTGGATTGATCTTGGGCGTCGAGCGAAATTAGAGGGACAATATTGTCTGAGACTCTCCAGTCTTGTAGACATCAAAGAAACCTGACTACTGGATAGTTTAGAGGAGCGTGAATATTTACCGCATATCCACGCAGATAATAGTTCTTTAACGACACCCAAGCATACGAGGTGCATATATTCGAATGGAACCTGAGAAACCATTCCAAAGGATAGCGAAGCTAACGGGCTTCCACCTTCTTTGTGATGGTCCTCGTCCAAACACTGAACATATTGCACGCCGGTTCGAAGTGTGTGATCGACTCCAATATAAGCAACTCTTCGTTCACTTTGGACACTAGAGACTTTGCATTTGGAACAGGGTCGATTAGAAATATGACTACGGTGATTTAAAATTGCTGGAGCATCAGCGATAAAGCACCGCAATTTGATTGGCACCTTAGTACCATGAAAATCGATACCTCCCTTAGAAATGATGTCTTGGACATCTCTGATGAATTTACTAAAAAAAGAGCAAGGGCTATCTGGTTTTTGGGGGCCTCTATAAATCCCTACAATTACTGGCCTTGCATATGGTAAATTTCTAATCATGCATTGTATAGGCCAAAGTTGAATACTTCCTGTCCTATCCAAGGAATATCCATCAGTATGGAAATCTAATTGGATTTCATGAATACTTGAACTATAAGGACAATTGTGTGTTCAAGTATTTTACAATTTCTACTTCCAGGCTAAAGTGAATATACTCCCCTGGTACTACGACATACGTTGTAACACGATTGCGTGGAGTGTGTACGAGAGTCCTAATATCCTTCGGGAAATGATTAAAACATTCGTGCGTTCGAAGAAGGGTAAGTAAATTATTACCTTGCACATGGTTCACATTGTTATCTACACAATACGAAGACAAACGGGTCAGGAAAGAAGGTTCATGAACAATTTCAGATCTATTCGACAAAGGGGGAGAAGACTGATGAGAAAAATCAGAAGAAAAAGTGGACTACGAAGAGGAAGACGATGAAGAACAAGATAAAGTCGCGCTGTCGATTACGTTGTCTCCAGATGACGAAGCGACGTTATTTAAATTATCAGGAATGGAAGCATTATCTAAATTAACATCATTAATCTGTAAAATGGAAGATTCAGGAGGAGATGAAGAAAGTATACTCTGTCTCAAACGCTTTCTGAGTCTACTTTTTTGTCTAGTCGACGATATTCTACACAGCGGCTTCCTCGCTATCGATAATTTAGGAGATGAGCTCATAATTAAACGTCTGACCTGTCAGTTTTCTGCAATCTTGCGTACTCGTCCTAGGCTTCCCTTTGCTTCAACTTTAACTTTTCACGTAACTTTAACCTCACACTATAACTTTATCAGCACGTGCGACAGTATGGGCCAGAGAAACAAGAAAAGTGACAATCGCGAGACTTGAAAGTACGCTATCTGCCTTCCTCACATGACTTTTGCCGGAGGTAGAAGAACGGTGCGAGCGGGAGATGCTTCTATTGGACGCTCATATGTCAGAAGACCAGTGCGCACAAACAATTGACAAGCGATAGCTGTACGTAACGCAGTGTAGGAGTAACGGTTTCACTACATCAGTTGAGTTTCGACGACGACGACGACGTGCACGTGGAATTCAGCATATCAATTTGAACAGAAGAAGCAGAAAAGTAAGCATATTTTCAATGAATACATCATCTTCCATATTTAGAAACTTTCTTTACTTTTTCTTTAACTTTTAGAAACTGTCTTCAATTTTTATTTAACTTACAGATGGAACAGCGACCAAAACGTACAGCAGGGAAACCGACACGGTACCAGACGACATCGTCCGACGAGGAACCTCAGAGGAAGAGGAGGCAGCAGCAGCTTTACGAAGACGAGGATGAGCTCCGTCGTGTCCTCGAGGAGGAAACGACGGATATTTTTAATAACAGGGCATACGTAAACAGGGCAGAATACACACATATGCACGCACAACACGCAGTTACACGTCCATCACTTACACACGCACTACCCACAGTCACGCACACTACAACCTATCCACACACACATGCACCACACATTATCACACATGTACCACACACTATCACACATGCACCACACACTGTCACACATGTACCACAGACTATCACACATGCACCACAGACTATCACACATACACCTCACACTACTGTACCCATATACCCACATACAAATAATAGTACACCTCTTATTTTAAATATAGACAACGAGGACGAACTACAAGTAAATCGGCGCAGCCAGAATGCTCAGAATGATGAAGACAGGCAGGACCGTGATGGACGGACAGCAGTGTGCACCAATGAAAGGTGCAAGGAGTTGACAAGGAAGTACGACGTGATGATGGCGATGATGGCGTAAGTATCCATGTGAAATATATGTGTATAAATGTATATAAATGTATTCATAATTTTAGTATTTAATTGACATTTACCTTTTCAGGAAAACACAACAAACGGTGGAGGAGAACTCCAGGCAGCTGAAGCAGATCCTGCGGCTCATGCAGGCTCAGCAAGGAGCTCCTACGAAGCCGATGTGTCTGCCGCTGTCATCGGTGCAGGAGATGCAGAATTTCAATGAGGCTGACGAAACTTATGAAGCCACTGTAAGTGAAATAAGAATACGATTTTGTATTACATGCAACAACAGAATAAATGCTAATTATTGCTTACTTTGTTTAGGTGAAGTACTTGGTTTATATTGGCGGCACAACCGTGAGGGAAGCCGTCAATCTGAGCTTCAAGGAAGCAGTGGCAGATTCCATCGCCACTTCCTACTCCTGGCTGGGCCGTGAAGAACGTAATTTGCCATTGCGCGAGGCACGAATATGTCGTGCTATTCACGGTATGTATCACTTATCACACACTTTTGATTCTTTGTTTAATGCATAATTCATTTGTATATAACAATCGGCAACAATTCATTTCTCAATTTAATTTAATACAAATGAGCAATGAATTCAACAAAGAATTCACTGTATATAAACACTTTTCATTGCACTGTACACGGCGGCCATTAACATTAAGTATTGTCTGCATTTCATTTACAGATGCTGTAATTCGGAATAAGAATTTCAGCAGGCCCTCGCGCAAGGAAATTGGCGACTGCCTAATGGTGGCACTCCGGAACGCCAAAGAGCGTATTCGAAGTGCCAAGAGCAGGCGGCCAGAAAAACGGGCCAGGAATAATAACGGCGATAATACCTCGGACCCGTTGAATTTCTTCTCCGACGCATCCGAAGATGAACTGTAGTAAGTCATATATTACTTTCTTCATAAGAATGACTGTGATCGTTTCTCCTTATAATATGGTCGAGTGCGCCCTCTCGCGAGCATTAAAAGTTTCCTATTCTTTATTTAAATATGATAGATTGAATTCATTTATACATTCTACATTTAGAAATACATGAAATTTTAATTTATTGTTGTTAACTGTTACAGAGGCACCTGTTATTGACGAGGACGTCGACGAGGGGCGACGACGCCGACGAGGGAACGAGGACGCCGACGAGGGACGACGACACCGACGAGGGAACGACGACGCCGACGAGGAATGACAACGGAAACGAGGACGAGGGGCCAATATTATTATTATATCTTATATATTATATCTTCGCGTTCTATATTATTTTATTAGTTTTATTTGTTATATATTATTGTATTAATTTTATTAATTTTATTGTTGTATGTTTATACATTGTATGTATGTATTAACTTTACGTATGTTATATTTAATGTGTTGTAGGGAGAGTGTGTGTATATAGTATGTATATAGTATGGTGTGTATGTATTATATGTAAAATAGTAATAAAAAAAATGTATTTATTATATTATGTATTCCCGGGGATGACGGACACCGGGAATCCCGGACTCCCTGGAATGGCGAATAGCCGAGGCAGGGTCGGTGCTGAGTGGAAGGTGGAGGGATCTTTTTACGAATTAAAAAAAT
>NW_017154213.1:0-1556 GCF_001652005.2 Ceratina calcarata
AATGACATAATTGTGACTCAGTGTCTATAAAATTCCTGAAGAAAGAAAACCTGAGGTTATTCTTGATTAATTGACTGATCCAAAATTCATGCTATTTCTTTAACCGAAACGCTTTACACTAATTTTTGAAATTGAACTTCGATTATATTTGCTCTTTGACTACATTTATTAGCATGCTATAGTGATCGAGTTGGCTGGTTTATGAATCATATTGCATCAGGCAACGGCGCGGTGTTGGCAAGTATTCGTGACAAAAAATGCGAGGAGGTAAACGTTTGCGACAAGCTGCACCCACGGCGAGCGGTTCCCAAAATACGTGGGAATTATAATTGGTGGACGCGCGTTGGTCACGCACCCACCCGAATTTTCTTGTTCACAATAAATAAATATGGCCAATCGCGACCAAGGAGAGTCTAAACATAAACCTTCCTCTGCCCCTTTCGTTAAAAAATCATTAAAACAACATTAAAATAATTTAATGAGTATTTTAAAAAATGAATTAATAAATGTAACAGTAAATTGCTTAAATATTTTAAGTATTCAGATCCAAATTTATTTCACGAATATATTAAAAGTTAACAATTTTTCATTAATAATCGAACACTTCGTAAAACGCTGATATTGGTTACGTTCAAGATTTTATTTCCACATAAGAAAAATTCTTCCAAGAATATCTCGTTTTGAAACAAGAAGTACCGTCCCGTAAAAAAGTGAATTATGGCACTGGGTTGTAAAAATAACGAGGAAACTTATACTTCTTTCAAAACTTCAAATTCCTCTCGCGACATTCCTTTCTCAAAAAAAAGAAGGAACAGAGAAAAATGCAAAGGGTAATAATAGTTGGCACTCAGGCAAGAATACCATCGATCAAGTAGCTAGACAAAATAACATCGATTTTGATAGAATGGAAAATAGTATGTGTGCAGAGAATTTTCGCGTTTCGTTGGAAACAATGGAGGATCTGGGTCGAAAAAATTGAAATTGGTATGTAGAACGCAGCCTTGTCACGAAATTCGCGTTTCAGCAATTTTTCGAGGCCAAGTTAGAGGAATTAAAGTCGATAAACAAACGCGAGATGTTAATAAAATGGTCGAAAAAATATGCAATTCAATTTTTACATAATAAAAACGAAACTAAATCGAATGTTAAATATAAAGCAGAGTAGCTCCGACGATTATCATCAAAATCAGTGAACGTAATTCGATCATCAGATTATTTAAATTCAACTATTAACATACATTGATGATCCCATCGAAATAAATTGAAATTCCTTAATTAAGTCACGAACATGAGTTTTCAAAGTTTCCCGACTACTAAACATTGTTTAATGTATGCGGCAACTTTTTTTCTGGCGGCTCTCAGAGTATCGGGAAAAATTTGCAACCTCTGATTGAACGGGGTGGAATTGAAAATGAAATTAGAATTGCAAAACAGGAATGGATATTCTAAAAATGTTTGCCAACATACACCACTGTATCACTAAACAAAATTTCGTATTAAATTAATAAAACACGTTTCTCAGGGTTAAGAATTATCTACTTTTTCATTTATATTAT
>NW_017154213.1:2243-3694 GCF_001652005.2 Ceratina calcarata
AAGTATCGAACGCAGCAATCATGTGGTGCCACCTCGAGCGGCTCCGAGGAAATCCGTCTGACTGGTACGGTCACGTTCTACTGTCGAGCCAGGGTTTCCGCTGTTCTAAATACCGACGAACACGTCTCTATCGAATTTTCGAATGATTCTCGAAGCTGGCCTGGTTGGGTCGCCAAGAGGAAACGCAAACCACGATCAAGATTCAAATCTGAGATCCATTTTCATGAATGAGTGAAATGCAAACGTTCTATGATGATTGCTTCGCTGTTTGATTAATTATTCGCGAAATCCGAAGTCGAAGACGTTCCAGATTGCTGGGACACGTTAAGTAGTACTGTGCCACATGATTTAGAGATGCGCTACAGTAATTTATAATGTGAAAAGCGTTTGATTGCTGACATTCACGTTTGAGACATCTACTAATTTTTAATTTTACGTTTCGATACTTGGGTGCTCATGGGTGCTTCAACTGCATTAAATATTCTCTTCTATTTTTACATAATTAACGTTATACCCATTTATATATTATGTACTCTAAATTTATAGCTACAGTCTACCACTTATACCAACATTCTATAAAACTGTTAGACTCTGAACTAATTTAAGCGATCTGAAACTTCCTTAGATTAACAAAAGCTAGTGTATATAATAGCCTATGTACGAAGGTTTGCTCTAAAAGACTGTTGCAGGCTAGCAGATATTGCAAGCAGATAGTGGCTGATATTCATGCTTGAGGATACTCCAACTTGATAACAGCCCATATTTAACTGGTTAGGATGTTGAAGGATAATGACGTTTAATATCCAATTATCGAAAACTAATAAAACTACGAAATTTCGATTTACTGATAAATGAAATTCTTTAAATACATAAAATTTATCCAACATGAAGTTCTGATCGTAATTACAATAATCAATCCTATGCACCTGACAAGAGACAAGTAATATTCTTTTTCAATTTTCTACCAAGTAACAAAAAATTAAAAAAAGAGACAAGGGAGGAGATTCTCCAATGGGAAATAATCAAACTACAATTGCCTATTGTTGAATCATCGGGAAACAAAAAAGTTTCTGAACCTTTCCGTTATCCGATTGTCCTCGAGTGTACGGAGGGGTCGGAAGTTGCACGATAATCCCGTTTTCCGGGAGCATCGGGCGAGAACACATGCCAGGATAAGCAGAATCCACTTTTAAGGGACATTTAACCGGTCCAGCGGGGGAGGTACGATTATGGCACTACGGGGAGCAGTAGCAGAGCTTTCGTCACGACGATTTGCATAATGGCTAGCCGGACAGATTCGTTGAACCGGTGGAAATATCTCCAGCCACGACTCTGCACACCGTCCTCCAATTTTCTTCGACCCCATTGCGCTCAAATCTCGAACGCGCTTGATAAGCTCGGCTTTAAATACGAACCGACTTACTTTTTCAAGTAAAATCTACGTGCCAGTC
>NW_017154214.1:0-254 GCF_001652005.2 Ceratina calcarata
CTAATATAGCCGAAATCGTCTCGAGTTGCTGGTTCGCCCGAGCGCAAAAGGCCTCAAGTGCAAAGGGTTAAATTTTATTTCTCAGCCAGCTGCGTAGGCATTCGTTGGGTTATTTAAAAAAATCAGACCCAGAAATCCGTTTCTACTCTGATATTTGTTGTTCGAAACCAGGCAGTGAAGGATAAGCTCCATTGTCTCAATAATCATTTTTCAGAAAGGTTTTTCTCTAATTACCGGAGCCGTTCTGATCCGAG
>NW_017154215.1:0-254 GCF_001652005.2 Ceratina calcarata
GGATTCGTCTCAAAATCGGTAATAATCTTATCGAAAAAGATATACATGGTTTCATATGAAAAAGTGGAGTTGACCTTAGCGTAGCTTCAGCGCCTCCACCAGTAAAAAAATAAGGTGCGCCAGTATGGCGGCCCTCTTAAACATTAAAACTTTTGTATGGAACATTTTTAGATATGATCGTTAGTTTGAGTGATATTGCTCTGTAACACTTTAAGTGTCCCACGCTGTATATAGACAAACTCTCTTAAATTAAC
>NW_017154216.1:0-254 GCF_001652005.2 Ceratina calcarata
ACTCGGCACATCTCAAACAATGATCATTCCTTTGTGAAGTTTCCGTGATCGAGGAGTTCGTCACGAGTGTTTCCGTTTTGAGGTTTCCGCGAATTTAAGTGTTCCGCGCACTGACTGTTTCCGTGACAGAGGATTGCTTATCAATTATTCCTGTTCCGGCTTTTTAGAGAACGAGGAGTTCCACGAATCGGTTTTCTCCCGTGATTAATTCCTCTTCGAGTTTCGCAATCGGTTCAGTTTCGATCTCGAGTATT
>NW_017154217.1:0-254 GCF_001652005.2 Ceratina calcarata
CCTCTGATGTTTCGGATTAAGAATCTAGAAAATAAATATAAATTCTGTATATTATCAAATATTTGTAATGTAGGACGCCCTAAAACATTGTTCCATTAATTCTGATTTGCACGGCGGCAAACTTGACGAATCAACGTTTTTAATTTTAATTTGAAATGAGTCATTGACGTCATGTGTACATTTGTAAGTTTTTGAAAACATGACGAATCGTGCTTCGTTAACGGATTTGAACTTTTTCAAACCGTATAAACAAC
>NW_017154218.1:0-254 GCF_001652005.2 Ceratina calcarata
AAAGCAGTTTTTACAGCATCTGTACGATTACATTGTAACAAAATTCTTTTTACAGTGAGGGAATGAAACAAGCTTTGCATACATGCATTAGCATAACAGGAAACAGCATCTCTGTTCATTAATCCCGTAATATTCCAACAAGTATCAGAAATATCATTTAAGTCATTATTATTAATATCATTTTTATTAGCAACCCACCGAACATCGTCTACTTTAATGTGCTTCGTGTCTTTGCGTTCCGGAATATCGAAAGA
>NW_017154219.1:0-254 GCF_001652005.2 Ceratina calcarata
TTGGAAGTGCCTCAGTTGCGGTAAAGAGCTGGTACTCTGGGACCGTCGCCTTCCCCGTATGCAATCCAGAGGAGGCCTCACACCCGGCAGCCACAATCCGTACCTGGGACAGCATGAAGCCTGTCCAAATCCGGTATGGCGCAAGGTGTGGCTGCACGAATAGTCGTTTTGATTAACGCTTTTCACCTATACGCTACCCATACGCTAACATCTCGCTCTGGCTTTCTACTTCCCGCTTAAGTCGCACCGTAAAC
>NW_017154220.1:0-254 GCF_001652005.2 Ceratina calcarata
AGTAAAAGAAATTCTGACAGGAATCGAGTTTTTATATTTAACTTAAAATCTGGGATATGGACAGACAGAATGCTATTATGATATTGTGACATTTTTGTTAATAATTATTGTAATATTTTAATTTATATAAAAAACAAACCAATAGCATTATTATTTTTCGTACATTGTTTTTTTTTTACAAACCTCGTTTCTCCTTGTTCATATTTCCTCGTTTCTATTATATTTTTCTTTATTTATTGCTTTTATATACATAC
>NW_017154221.1:0-254 GCF_001652005.2 Ceratina calcarata
AGCAGAATTCATGTGTTGTCCATACATATGTAGTATACAAGTCGACATATATGCACCTAAGACGAAGGTACCTAGAACGTGACTGTAAGTATATCCTCAAGTATACCTCAGAATTACGCTTTCCATTTTGAGTTTTGGGTTGTTCCCGTTGAAATGCATTTTCTTCACGTGTTGTGAAGCAGAATTCATGAGTTGGTCGTACATATGTAGTATACAAGTCGAGTTATATGCATCTAAGCCGAAGGTACGTAGAA
>NW_017154222.1:0-254 GCF_001652005.2 Ceratina calcarata
AAAGATTTGTTAGTGTTGGTCTTCATCGATCGAAAAGAGGATTTTTATTGTTAAACTGAGACCCTTTTTTGCGAGTTATACATAGATAATTATTTTATTGGAAAATTATAGGTCACAGCAATATTGGCTAACTGCCTGACGTGGCATTGAGTGAGTGAATAAGGTAAGCGGAATTTGATTGCTTTGGAACTAGAGTATTATTAGCGGTGGTTGATTTACACCAAAACGGATCAAGGACGGGCAATTGGATTCGG
>NW_017154223.1:0-254 GCF_001652005.2 Ceratina calcarata
AATAGATTTCGTCAATGGAAAGACTGAAGGTACTTGAAATGCACAAAGATTTAATATACAGTATGATAGAAAAAATATCAGGGGAAGTAAATATTCTGTTCGAAAGTGCCAATACGGTGATGAGCCGAATTTTCTTTTCAAGGTCATTTTTTTCGAGATTTCAAGGTCACCGTATTTTTTTAAATGGGACTGCATATTTTCACTATAAGAGTCTTATAGCCTATAAAAAAGCAAATCCAATGAGGTGCAACATG
>NW_017154224.1:0-1935 GCF_001652005.2 Ceratina calcarata
TCAGGAACCTCCCATTTCAATATCTTACACTAGTTCTGGGACACCCTGTATAGTCGTTTATAAGTCGAAAAGAAAGATATATGGACATATGTATGTTCATATGATTATTTTTTACTCGTTTTCATATTTAGATGTACCCATTGAAGTATTGACATGTATTTATTTATGAAACACACCATACAATACATGTGACACAATAGAAGAACGATCTGGTAGAAGTAGAAGGGGAGCCAAACTCCAGAATAACTCCTCGCTAATAATTTTGGATTAGAGTTTATAAATAACGACATTACAGAAATAAGATCCCAGCCGAGCGTACTTGGCAAACGAAACTAATTTGGAAGTGGCAGATTCTACACGCTTACCGAAAATAACTAGCAGAACTCAATTAATTAGTTGATTCTCAGAGCAGGGAATTGTTTATTCTTTTTTTTTTATTCGATAGGTGTTAAGATGAGAGAGACCGTAAAGAGTGTGAAAACGTTTTTGAGGAGATCTTAATTGAAGAGGAAAACCTTTGGCCGGTGGGGGTGATCGATGGCCGATAATATAGTGGTTTCAATAGAACCGCGACAGGGTTTGATTAATACCGCACGTTTCCAGAAGCTTGCCTCAAATGGATTTTCAATATGGGCGTCCTATGCTGCACCGCGTCACCAGGAAATATTTTCGATTTAATTAAGTCGCTGATATTCGATCCTTCTTATTATTCCATTTCGATACATATTTTAATCATTTTCTGCAGGACACATTATTTGGCCAGCGTTGAAATGCTTTGCTGTAATAATATAAGTCATGTAATGTAATTGCTGAAACACCATTTATATTCCACGAAGATAATGCTGCAGTACATACTGCTAAAGTTGTTAAAGAACACTTTTTAAATAAAAATATTTCCACTCCTCAATGGCCAGCCTGCTTACTCGACCTTAATAGCATCGAAAATTGGTGGGCAATGCTTTCGCAAGCAGTGTATGGTGGAGATCGACAATTTTCAAATATAAATGAATTAAAACTTGCAATACAACTGAATGGGAAAATTTAGCTCAGGCAAAAATTAAAGAACTATATAATTCTTTACCTAAAATGATGATGGAAGTCATAGAAAACAAAAGAGGATCACATTATTAAAAAAATATAGTTTGGTGCATATATTGTTATAAGAAATATATATATGTATTTTTGTTTCATGAATCATATAGTTCTTTTGCATGAAATATATGTATATCCTTATTTTTCAAGTGTGCTATCATTTTGTCTGCGTCAAATTATGTTTAATTATGTTAAATTATTATTTCTCTTTCAACTAAGAGAAGTCATGGAACTGAAGTCAACGTATGTTATTTTTACATATTCGTAGAACGTTTTCCATATTACACAGAGTTTCCACATTAGCATAATCGTAACACGAGAATTTAAAGATAGCACACGCGTTCTATCTTTTTGTCTAGGAGTGTAGTTCCTTTTGTTTTCGCGAACGAAATTTAAAAGTTAAAAAAGATTACCGACCAACTAGAACAAAGAAAAGAAAGCAATTAGTTGTTTGTTATGTTCACTGAATAGATGCAACATATTCAATGAGATAACTAGCAACTTTATAAATTACACAGTAGGTAAAGCATAAAAAATGGGAAAAGAATTAGATTTGAAATTAGTCGTTCGTCTTTAAATTCACCTGCTCCTAAAAGAATTTCAGTAGGTCAATGTGCCGAAGCCTGACACTCGAAACTAAAACACATGGCCATATCTGTCAGTGACCTGCTCTAAACATCACTGCTGCCCATGTGTTTTATCTTCAAGTACTGGGTTTCGGCACATTGACCCTGTGACGTTCTACTAGGAACAAGTGAACTCAAAAACGAAAGTTCAACTCTAATTCTCTTCCCATTTTTTTATAATTCTAGCTACACTGTAATTTATAAAGTTGTTAGTTAT
>NW_017154224.1:2431-3242 GCF_001652005.2 Ceratina calcarata
ATTATATAAGATTATTTTTTCATACTAATTATTCAACTTTCATTATTGTTATTATATAAAGTACATACAGTTATCTCGTTAAATTCATTGAAATGTTTATGGTTGTTAAAAAAAAATTATATATGCACGTGCAATCGCTGAGCGTGACTCGTTTGCACCCCTTTACGCGAAAACGAAGGAGCTGAGGCGAAAGCGTTTGCTGGTCATCGAAGGATCCACGAGACACGAGCATTTAAAGGGCAGGTTTGCAGTTTGGGTCTTGCCGTTTACCTGATACACGTATACGGAAAATTACGCGTGTAGTGGTACGCCGTTCAAACTACGCGCGCGGCTAGGTTCAAAGCTTGAAGCTAAGACATAACAGCATTCTAGACTGGGTCTACGCTATGGGCGGAAAAATCCGCAAATCTTACATCAAGACTTTTAGTTCCACTTTTCTTCACCGTACGCGCGGCGATCGAAATTCCGCAAATCTTACATCACTGCATCAGGTAGCCAAGCTCCGCCTTCGGGACCATCACGTGACCAAACAGTGGCAATTTGAAATCACAGTTCACGCGTATGGTAGAGCAAATCTCGTTGAAGAGTCCGACGAAGACATAAATATCGAAGAGTGTCTACCATTACATAGTATATCCGAAGGTGTGATGTACACGGCAGGGTTTGTAGAACGTAAACTATTGAAACAAGTAAAATGTTTAACGTGCACAACATTAATAGATGAATGTACAGCTGCACATTTAAATCTTATTGCACATAAATCTTGTGGATTATTAAGGTATCCACGAGAAGATACGCTCACAACGTGCAC
>NW_017154225.1:0-254 GCF_001652005.2 Ceratina calcarata
TGACAGACCTTCAGTATTTTAACCCTCTAGCTCATACCTGGTCAAAATACAGCCGGCCAGACCGTGACCATTACCATTCCAAGCCTTGGAAAAACTCAACATTACCAAACTGATGAACAAACAGACGGAAACCAAAAACAATTCCCAACATATCTCCCCTTAAAACCATGACTAATAATACAAATAACAGGATGCGAAGACACCACATCTCCTAGTCACAGAAGAACACGCAAAAATTTAATCAGAATATCTAC
>NW_017154226.1:0-254 GCF_001652005.2 Ceratina calcarata
ATGCGGATGACGTTGCGATTGTAATAAAGGCAAACGCCAGAACGGAGATGGAGCGAATTGGCAACTTTCTGATCAGTTCGTTCCAAAAATGGTGCAAGGAGAACAAACTGAAGATCTGCGAAACAAAGACTGTTGCTTTATTGGTAAAAGGTCAATTGGACAAAAGAAGACCACCGCAGATAAAAGTTTACGGCGAAATGATAACTTTTATCAGAGAATACAAATTGTTTAAAAAAGTAACAAGTTAATTTTCA
>NW_017154227.1:0-254 GCF_001652005.2 Ceratina calcarata
AATACCTAACCGGGTCCGGATAGGAGCGGGAAACGGGTTTACGCAATTGATTAAACTAAATTTACAAAATAAATTTCAAATAATCTGGCAATTTATTGAACCGGCCAACGAGCCGATCACTCAAATTCAAATACAAATACAAGAGTATAATATAATCGGATTAGATTAATTGCTCTCGAGGCCAGGGCCGTTGTCGCCATCTCTAACGTCGATCTCTGTAACACAACAAATAACCGAAACGGTTAAAGTTATTA
>NW_017154228.1:0-254 GCF_001652005.2 Ceratina calcarata
GAATTAACGATGTTGACTAGTGGAGCCGGCAGATATGGTCGGGATCGACATAGTTTAATAAATTCCAACGAATGATTCAGCGTTGAGTAATATTTGCAGTCGTTACCCATAGCGCTCGTTTTGTCCTTGATGTCGCAAATGCGGACCTCGAATATAGCAAGAGCAATTCGATACAGTTCATAGATTGTGCCTTTAGATAGGACGTGAGATAATTCAATAAAGGAGAGGAAAGACGTTATACATCCAAATCCCAA
>NW_017154230.1:0-254 GCF_001652005.2 Ceratina calcarata
ACAATATTCATTTACAATGCAGTCATTTTGACTGCTTTGGGCAATATAGGTATATGCTAAGTTTCAGTCTTTCTAGTGTTAATAGGACTAGATGGTTAAAAATTCACCATGCTGGTCGTAATAAAAGAGTTGACTCCAAAACCGATCAGAACGAAAACCGAATGTCCAACGCAACGCTCACACGAGTCATCCATTTATCATAAATGTGGGACAAATTTCCATCATTCAATAAAATTGTAAAAAGATTAAAAATG
>NW_017154231.1:0-254 GCF_001652005.2 Ceratina calcarata
ATCACTGGTCGGATGTTCAAGGACACAGCCCTCTCCCATGTATGGTGCCCCACAATACTCGGCACTGGTTAGCCAGCGCATCGGGTACCTTGGGGTCGCTAAGCCCGTACTAGCAGCCCCTAAGGAAGTAGATAGGGACATATATATATATTTGTGTCTTGTTCTTTCATGCAGCTCGAGCATCAACTCATTGCTGCCTTGCAGAGTTCTGCATAGGAAGGAAAAAGGGGCCGATCTCCTCGGAGCCCGGGCTA
>NW_017154232.1:0-254 GCF_001652005.2 Ceratina calcarata
AAATGTAGACAATAAGGAAAAGTAGATGTAAACATACAAACAAATTCTATTAATAAAACGCAAAGCACAAAAGAAACAAAAAAGAAGAACAAATAACTAAGCAAACAATAACTAAAAAACAAAATGTGTACTTCCATAACCTAAAAACCCCGAACACGTCCCATAGCAAACCACAAAATAAAAACCAACCCAGAAACGAAAACGATAATAAACAGATATTAAACAATAAAAACCCACCTCACGCGAACAGACGG
>NW_017154233.1:0-254 GCF_001652005.2 Ceratina calcarata
GAATGAATGCCTCTTGAGAACCCTTGAAGAAGGTGTATTTCAACGAGAACTAGCCGAAAAACCAGTTGGTAAGCGGAATTCTGTGGGATATTCGAGGCTATAAGCGCGCTCTCAAGGTACATTCATCTTAGACGCTTATATGTCGACTTGTATCCCACATACGTATAAAGCAAGAATGAGTGCCTCTTGAGCACCCTTGAAGAAGATGTATTTCAACGGAAACTAGCCGAATAACCAGTTGGTAAGCGGAACTC
>NW_017154234.1:0-254 GCF_001652005.2 Ceratina calcarata
CAGTAAAAGAAGTCGTGATTAAAGAATTTGTTGATTTCACGTTTGCTACTCTAATCATCGTTGGCATATTTAACAAATTTATGGAAGTTATGGGTTCACCAACGTCGCCCCGGGCGGGGAACGTGGAATAAATTCGGAAGTCTGCCGGGGGCTAACTTTTGATTACCACCGGGGCAGAAGTGTCAGTACCAGTCGCTACGAAACTGTTTCAAAATCGATACCGGCTCGCTTT
This sequence comes from Ceratina calcarata, assembly GCF_001652005.2. Classification (NCBI taxonomy): domain Eukaryota; kingdom Metazoa; phylum Arthropoda; class Insecta; order Hymenoptera; family Apidae; genus Ceratina; species Ceratina calcarata. The sequence continues at coordinate 233 of NW_017154234.1, forward strand.
TCATTTACAATAATCTATCCAG
>NW_017154236.1:0-254 GCF_001652005.2 Ceratina calcarata
TAAATAGACAAGACAGACGTATGAATAAATAACATTAAAATATATCAAAATAAATAAGACGTATAAATAAATAACAAATAGACATAAACATATAGATATATGAATAAATAATATAAATAGATAATTAAATAGTTTAAGGATAATTAGGCAATGAAGGATAGCTGAATAATTAAAAATCAAAGATAGGAAGGAATGGTGAGTGTTCCTATGTGTTTCGTAGGTGTTCTCTCGCTCTCTCAGCGATCTCTTTGCGT
>NW_017154237.1:0-254 GCF_001652005.2 Ceratina calcarata
GTTCTTTAATCTAGAAAATATTGAACATACTACATAGTAAGAAACATTCAAGATGAATGGAACGGCAACAATGATACTTTTAGCAATCGATCACTGAACGTTCATCGCAGCAACCATTAAAGATCGAGATGGTGAGCTGTTAATGAAACCGATCTTATTACGGCTCGTATAACGAGTCAATTAAATCATCCATTTAAAGCAATTCACAGTTGGTCGATTTTGAAACCATGATTTACATTGACAATCAATAAAAC
>NW_017154238.1:0-254 GCF_001652005.2 Ceratina calcarata
AGATGATAATAATAGTAAAATTGCTTTTTTAGCTAGTGGCACACAGGAGGCAGGACGTTGGATTGTTGATTCTGGATCAACTGCGCATATGATCAATGATGAAACCATACTTGAGAATGAAGAGCAGGTCACAACAAAGATTGGTTTAGCAGACAGGCAAGCAAACGTCGTGTCTGAAAAGAAAGGAGAAGTTGATCTTGGATATTGCGAGTTAAAAAATGTATTATTCGTACCTAATCTTAGAAATAATCTTC
>NW_017154239.1:0-254 GCF_001652005.2 Ceratina calcarata
CATTCTAATAAAACTGCATTTTTATGTATGAATATATTAAATGACCCAATTTCTACTCACTTTTCTCTAATTATGTGTAATCATAAACCAGTGAGTAGAAATGATAGAAATTAGGATATTTACTATGTATAAAAAGAGATTAGTTAAAATCGATGAAAGTTTATGTAACGTTTGCTGAAATTTTAACTGAGATTATTGATAATGCAATCTATAAACGATACGTATTTAGTGTCGTTTTAAAATAGTCATAACAC
>NW_017154240.1:0-254 GCF_001652005.2 Ceratina calcarata
AGAATGAAAAAAAACTTCATTTTCATCTTGAAAATAACCAAGAAGAAACGGTGATAAACTCTTGAAAAAAAAGGTTAACTCTAAAAACTAACTACTCGAATAAATGATTTTTTCGACTGCTGAACCACTGTGCGTCGTCATGTACGCGGCATCGCGCTGAGTAATGCGATCAACGATTTTTTTTCTGACGAACCGCGTTGGTCCGAGTATCGCTACTCGAGAAATACGTCCGCAAATTCCTATTCACGAACCGA
>NW_017154241.1:0-254 GCF_001652005.2 Ceratina calcarata
AGTACGTGTTCAGCAAAGCCGTCGCCGAGGGTATAGTCGAGTACTTTGCTAGGCGGAGTTCGCTCCCGTGCATGATCTACAGGCCTTCTATAAGTATGACAACATCACCTTAAACTTGAACTTTTGAAGCATCTAACTTAGAGGATAACTTAGGATGATTATTAGCTGCACTTTTATAAATTTGCATGTTTTTGTTTTGTTGTAGAAGTTTGCGTAAGAATGTTAAATATTTAGCTTGATATAATCACCCTATA
>NW_017154242.1:0-254 GCF_001652005.2 Ceratina calcarata
TAGTGTAATTAGCATTGGTTAAAATCGACTCGTCATTAGGCGGATAAATTGAACGCGTTGGATGTAGTACTCCGGGGCGCGTTAAAACCGGGCTCGCAAATTTCATTAACTCGTCACTTTGTTCCGCCAGTCGATTAAACCGGGGCGTGTAAAACCCAACGAAATTGCTTCTGCAGCGGTGAACAAGAATTTGGAAAATTGTTGGGATCTCACAGCTCAATCGTTGTTTATCGTTTCATTAACTACTTCATCGC
>NW_017154243.1:0-254 GCF_001652005.2 Ceratina calcarata
ACGTTATGTGTACCGCACTTGTACTGTTTTCTGTATAGAGTAGGTACATTACGGCGCTGAAGTAGAATTGGTTAGGACTAGTCCGTCTAGGTACAAACGATCTCTATTGGTTGTGCGAGAATCGTATCTTTGAGCGCGCAAATCAGAAGGCGCCGAGCATGCGCAATATCGGCATAGAATTGGATTGATCTATATGAGCCAATCAGGAGTATATCTATGTGCTATTGGTTTACAGCATTATGACGTAGTATTGC
>NW_017154245.1:0-254 GCF_001652005.2 Ceratina calcarata
AACTGGACAGAGATCTGCCCTGTCCAGTTCAACGTTTAGCATTTACAAGAATCAAGTGAATAGAGATCTGCCCTATCTAGTTGAAAGTTTAACATATACTTTGTTACGAGGTCGAACCGTACCAAGGGTCCGATGGTTGACCGAGCCTGTCGACTCAGTCGGGTTTAATTAGGGAAGGAAAAAGACGCACAGGCGACCCTTTTTTTTTTTTAACGCGGGGAAAATCCATCATGGACACCCCCTCCGTTTCTCCC
>NW_017154246.1:0-1489 GCF_001652005.2 Ceratina calcarata
TATATATAAACATTTTCTGCTACGTACAATAATAACGACGAAAATCGAGATGGTAATGCCTGGTGAACCACCTTGTAGTTGTATGTGTAGCAATCTTTTCACGGTCTCATTCGCCGATCATTGCACGCTCACTGCAATTACACCAAGCGGGCGTAATAACGCGAGTATGCATTGCGGTCCGTGAGTCATGTAACGATGACGTAGGTTAATACGCGATGTCTTTACGTAGCCGCGGTGGACCGGTGGGAGTTGGGAGTGCAGTCATGGAAAACGAGCAAAACGCGGTATTAGAACGAAAGCGTGGTTGATGCGGTTGCAGGGTGAACACGATGACGCGGCTCGTCTGGTTACCGCGGTGACGTAGGTCAGTTATCCACCGTGATAGAATGCTCTGATCGCAGTGTTACGTAATCGCCACGTGGGGATTATATCCGTGACGTGCACGTGTATTACGGAAACTGTAAACACGGTCCGTTGTTATGAAAAAGAAATTGATTTAAAAGTCTAGTTTTCTATATGAAAAATTTCATTAGCAGTAAATGGAAAATTGTAGTTCCTCCCGAAGACATACTTGATTGTTCATAACAAACAAATTTTAAGTGATAAAAAGATTATTGGATAAATACTAACTCCAGTAAAATAGATTAATAAAATCACAGAAAATACAACGTGGCGTATGTGATTAACAAAAACAGTACTTTCTTAATTTTTTTTCCTCTTTCGTATCGCACGATCTTATCCTCAGAGGATCTATACAGAGGCATTCCTTTTCTCGTTTCACCTCTGTTTTTAGATTGCCTTTTTAACATCTAGCAAAACTCGGCCATCATATTTACATTTCACCTTCCTTGGTATCGATGCTCCATTTCCCTAATATCTCGATGAAATTATTTTCGTTGCTTCTGTGTATGGTCTCGAAGATTTTCAGGAAAGTAGTCGAGACGCGGATGCAGAAAATGCACTTTTATGCATATTGAAGTGAGAGGGGAAAAGAGACGGCACATTCGGCCCTTTGTCCTAACGCTGTGGAAGACAAGATATTTTGGCACACCGTGTATGTAGGCCGGGATTAAGCGCCAGCGCCTCTGAGAAAACGGCCGGTTCGTCTGCCAAACGGATCGAATTCTGCGAACGCTATAATCGATTCATACGCACCTATTGCGAACGAGTTAAGGTGAGAACGGACACAGATCTCGCGTTCCTCTTTGACTCTGTTCCGCGAACGCGAGTCCCGATTCGATCGATCGTCTCATCCGCTGTTGCTCAATAATCGTGATTCGACCGTACACACTCGCTGTCCACTTATTGCGTCTTGAACACGAAGCAGTGGCACTCCTCCCTGTTGCAGAAGATAATTTTAGAGGGTTTTGCCGACTTAAATGGTTCGACAATTAAAATACATTGTACTTCAGGACGGTAGAGCCAATTAAAAATATAGCTGCAGTAACAACTATTAATGTTCGAACACATTTCAAAACAGAATAACTTT
>NW_017154246.1:2668-3662 GCF_001652005.2 Ceratina calcarata
ACATAACATATTAGGTTACCAATTACTTACATCATTAATCATACAAGTTTAAATGATTTTTCGTAAGGTTGAAAATTTCACATCAAGAATTGTGATCACTACAGAGAAAAACAATATCTACGCTTATTCCATTTATCTAAATTTAATACCTTATAAATCGTATTGGTAAAAATTGGTATTAATCCTGTTTTTAAAAATGTAAGACAGCAAGATAGAATTCAGGCTCGTTCTCCACACGCTCAAAAAAAGTTCTTGTGCACTCGAATTTAATCCAATAATCCAATAATTCTTTTAAAATAGATAACGATTTTATCGTAAGAAGAAAACAAATGGCTGCAACACAGATAATAAAGTATAGCTTAGTACGTAGTGTATCGTTGGTAAATCCATCGAACCGGGCATGTGTTACGTAAGGGCGTTTTACGAGCAAGCATGAAGCGAGGGTATTACAGCCGAATGTTGTTGCTGTATATCGTTTACATCAAAAGAGCATTTTCGTAGCTTGAAGATTCTGCTGAGATGGAAGAAAAACACGCGTTCGCTTGCTTGGTCTAAAAGCACCTCCGTGGCGCAGTTCTCTTTCGTTTCTTGCCGTAGTCAGTACAAGGGAAAGGCAAAAGGGGGACCAGGAAGCAATTACGAGGGACACGCGCGTTCATCGTACTCTGACCGTACAGCCACTGACAATTGTTGCCCCGCGTGAAGAATTAACGATTGTCAGCCGGCTGATACTGGCTCTCACTACGAATATTGCGCTCGTATAACGGAACGGAGCAAAGAAAGAATCGTATTGTTGCGAGACTCGTAAGCTGGGCTCGAGGAACTGATACCATAGATGTGCGATACTTTCGACTAGCTGGACGTAATGGACAGTGAAATATTGCCTTGGAAATAGTTCAATACTTACGTTTCGAGAATTATTTAAAAATTGATCAAAACCTTTTGATATACGCATAGAATTTTATTTAATTTCAATATTCAATAGGAAATTTTT
>NW_017154247.1:0-254 GCF_001652005.2 Ceratina calcarata
CGGATATTCCACGTCACCGTGCCTGCCACGTCTAGTTTCTTACCATCCGGGCCATGTATCGGTTTCTCTGCACGCGACAATGTTCTGCAATGCCGCTCCGGTACGCATTGCCACGGTATGCAGGTTACATCGGCCCCAGTGTCTAAGAAAAAGTCCAGTTCCTTGTTTAGTTCGCTGACGAAAAACGATGCATAATATTTCTCAGCTTTTCTGTTTTTATAACCCACAGAGCCCAAGAAATAAGCGTCACACTC
>NW_017154248.1:0-254 GCF_001652005.2 Ceratina calcarata
ACAGCAACAGACTTACGTACATTAATTTCGTCGAGAAGTAGAAACCCATGACGCTGTAGTGGGTTCTTCTCGTCAAAACATTTCTTTAATAATTTAAAAAAATCTTCATCAAAACCACAGTTGTCACTTATTAATGTCATATACTGACGTATAGTCTTCGTGCAAGGCAAAGGGATTATGTCATTGTTTCCTAAAAATTCATAATATCCCCTCGATCTTATGTTCATCAGCATGCAAAGCATGATAAACTCATC
>NW_017154249.1:0-254 GCF_001652005.2 Ceratina calcarata
CTACTGCATTGGTGTATCAGCTATTTTAAGACTATAATTAATTCCTAGCAATTTTTAGAATTCCAACAACATTTTAATCTACCAAATTATTTATGAAAATAAGAAGAATTTTAGGAATGGAATAAATTACAATTCGTCGTCATGTGTATTTATCACTGCATTAGTGCGTCGGTTATTTCAAGGTAGACTACAATTCATTCCTGGCAATTTTTAGAATCCTAACAATATATTAATTTGTCAGACTGTATATGAGA
>NW_017154250.1:0-254 GCF_001652005.2 Ceratina calcarata
AAAGAATCTAGCCACAATTAGCAGAATGGTTGGAAGTACGTGGGGACTTACGCCGGCTGCGGCCCATTGGATTTATAGCTGTATAATTTTACCACGATTGTTTTTCGGTGCGGTGATATGGTGGGAAGGTGTACAGAATCTCAGGATTGGGAGCAGATTGGAGAGTTTGCAACATATAGGATTGAAGAGGATACTTGGTGCGTTTCGGAGTTCTCCGACGAGGGCGATGGAGGCGATGTTGGCAATGCCGCCGC
>NW_017154251.1:0-254 GCF_001652005.2 Ceratina calcarata
AGATGGGATGCACTTTGTTGCATCGCAGATGCACGGGCACCGCGGGGGTCGCCGGCGGTCAGGGTGGGGGCCCAGACCGTCATGTTATGGCGACCCCGGAATGTGCGGCGCAGTAGTGTGGCCCTACTTTCGCGCGATTCAGGGGGGGACTTAATGCCCCCCAGGGATTGGAGCCCACCCCCCCATGTAAAAGGGGTGGGCTGTCTCGCCAGGGGGGTACCGGTAGTATGCTTTTTAGCGATCCCGGTGCCCCC
>NW_017154252.1:0-254 GCF_001652005.2 Ceratina calcarata
CGCATGCATCCACGTCTGCGTGGAGTAGCGGCTTCTCGACATCTGAGGCAGATCTGTTTGTAACCATATTGTGCAAGGTAGTTGTGTCAATGTTTGTACCAGACATCTACTTATAAAAAATAAATATGGAGAGTGAAATGTTAAATTTCATTTCACTCGTATAAGAAATATGGAAACGTTCACATACCGCCCCATGAGCCTGGGCGCAGCAAGTCATCATACAGATCGCCCTTCTTACGCTATCATTGTTTTCG
>NW_017154253.1:0-254 GCF_001652005.2 Ceratina calcarata
TCCTCGTTCTCACCCTCGATAACCGGCCTCCAGTATCCCAGCTGTGTCTGCATATCCGGATGCACGACTCTGTCGGTGTCTCCGTCCAGGATTTCCTTGGCAGCCTTAGTCATGCTCCTTCGCCAAAGCTTTTGTACGGCTTTGTATTCGGCCTGCCTCCTCTTCCTGTTGGATAGGCTGGTAAGTTTCGGTCTCCTGTCCTTGCTTCCCGCCTCGACTCCTCCGGAAAGACGTTCCTACTCCACGCGGCAAGC
>NW_017154254.1:0-254 GCF_001652005.2 Ceratina calcarata
TAGAGGAGCTACCTGACATAGAGATGGAAGACGATCTATACGCCTACGAGGAAATTCCCTCGTACTCAGATGAGGAGTTCGAACAATGGGACGACCCCCAACCTGCCGAAACGTACGTGGACAATGATCCCATAGGAATTTTCAGGGAAACCAGCGAAGTAATGGAAACACATACGGACACGAACGATCCGTATCCGCCTAACCATCCGCCTCAAGCTAACGAAGAGGCAACCGCAACCTTGGTGAGAACCAAC
>NW_017154255.1:0-254 GCF_001652005.2 Ceratina calcarata
AAAAAAAGGCTAGAACATTTAATATACGGCGATAATGAGGCTGTTCGATGAAGGCGATTAACTGTGCGACGCGAAAGCGAACGTGTGTGTACGTTACGTACATTCCCATTCATAAGTGGTTATACACTCGAGAAACTGGATAGAATCGTAGAAGTAAATTTGTGAATCGATTTGTTGAAGAATGCTCGGCAAAACTTGTAACGTCGTAATTAAGTCTTGGAAAATACCTAATCTATCTTACGTCAAAGAATGCT
>NW_017154256.1:0-254 GCF_001652005.2 Ceratina calcarata
TTTATATCAAATTGTCATTTTTCTTCAACATGTCCTATCATTTTGTCGCATTTGTCTTAAAACAAATAGAATACAATTCCTGTAAGACAATGTAAACAATAGCAGAATTCTCGTGTGATACAAAGGGAGGGCGTAGTGTTTATAGAGATGTATGTACATAATGTTTGCAAGTAGCACTGAATTCGAGATATAGGGAAAATTCAGGGGTGTCCTATTATTTCGTTGAGGAGTGTACATAAGGGTCAGTATATGCT
>NW_017154257.1:0-1692 GCF_001652005.2 Ceratina calcarata
AAAAAAACCGTAAATACGATTCGGCTGGTTTGGTTTGGAATAGTGGGTTAATATCGCGTCATAAATATGAGTGTATCCTGAAGAGTCATTCTTCATATTTTCGATAGGATGTCAAGGGATAGCATTCATGTAGTCATGGAAAAAAGGGAACGTCGAGCAGAACTGGTGAACAAACGATCTCGACTGTCCAGGCGGCCGAACAATGAGCTACAGGGGCACAATGATGGGCAAAGGCCGATGTGCTCGCTGAATTGTATCGCGTTCGCGGTTTTCAGGCCGCCTTTATGCGTTCCCATTCCCCTTTCACCGCCGGGGCTACTGCCGCTAGTCTGCTCCTTCGTCCTGCAGAAATCTATGCCCCATAATAATACAAGAGTTATCAGTGTGTCCGAGCCGTTTGCTTCCAGCAACAACCAGCGATCTGTTTATCATCAATGGGCCATAATTAGACCGTGGATTTTGTGCATTTATACAAAAGAATTCATCTGTAGAAAATATAGAAAATGCATATAAAGAGCGAAAGCGAAATGCATATTATTGATCCTAAAGGATAAAACACATTCTTGTCTAGATGTTATTTTTTAAATTAATAATAAATGTTTTACAAACAAATCTGCAATCAAGTCATGATACATTTAACTTCTATTTTTTCATAATAAACTCAACTTTAATCGCACGTGATTTTAAACACCTTTTTCACGTTAATCGAGTCGGAAATTGGCATAAAACGCACGCCGTCGGGTAATCATCCGTAAAAGTTGATGTCGGTTCATATTTTTTCATTCCTTTCGTAAGTAGTAGCTACGTACGAGGACGGAATTCTCCCGAGCTCAGTTCGAAATTAAACTTTCCACACTGCCTCGTTAAAAATTCATACCGCGACGTCAACGGTGAATTTAATCTGTGCGTTGTTCACTTTTGAAGTAATTAATATAAGATGAACATGTCGGATGCGCTGGGGGTTGGAGTTTTAAGGAAAGCATGACACGTGGGAAGCGGAATGCAGCTTTTATTTTACCGCTGCGTATGCCATTCTGGCAACGGAAAGAGTAAGTAATGTAATTTTTAATGTGGACGCTATAAATTTCTCGTCAGGCGGATCTCTTCAATTTCTATCATAAAATTCTTGGCATATTATTCAAGAATCTTGACATTTTAATCATTCTCTATTATGAAATTCCCTGAAAGAAAGATAGTATTTCTTGCAGGAAATAAGGCACGTCTACTTAAAAAAAAATCTTGTTTTACGTACGATTTCCAAGAAACGATTAGTTCTTTTTACTTTCGTATTACTATCTACGTTCAGCAGCTGGCGCGTTTCCTTTTTTTTTTGAAAGGTACGAAATTCGATCTGATCGAAGAGATATGAAAGAAATGATGCATAGGAAAATTATCAGTGAACCGGAATATACCGTCCGAATCAGTTCTGGGCACGTTGAGTTATGAACACTCGAGTAGCGTTATTAAAAGCCATTATTCAGAACGCACGCGGTATTGTCGAGGATTTTTCGAGAGCCACCGATGCTGCGATGCAGGGTCATCTGAAGTGTGACAACCGAGCTTGGTATTGAAGCATTTATTTTACAAAGTGCTTGAATATACCATATTTCATATTTCGCATCACTGCGATGTTTATTCCGTGTGTTGAATTTCATGTGTTGACACTGCTTCAGAAAAGTGCAGTAATCATAG
>NW_017154257.1:3193-3880 GCF_001652005.2 Ceratina calcarata
CGTATAGTTATTGAAATATTGTGACATATAAACTGAAGTCCTGAAACGAAGGGATTAAAATGAAAGAATAATCAATGAAATCGTTGTAATAATTATAACGAATTTATTTCCTGTTTTAAAATTCTGTTTTCTAGAGATTTAACAAAATCGCTGGTAAATAACTTATCCTTGATAAACCACTGTAACATGCTTTTCATAGCGTTTATAAAAATATGAAAGAACCAAATTCGCGATACAATACCGTTAAATTCCTCTTTTGTTAATTAGTATAATGTTATCGCATCCTGCTATTCAAACATTTCCAACTGTTCCTCTTATGAAGATGGAAGTAATGTTTACGCATAAATAAATCGTAAAGCTCAACCTGTTTTCTGTGCGCATTAGACCGTTATTTTTTTCTCAAAATAAAATTGCACTCCGATCCTCTTTTTCATTGTACTCAAAACGGTACAGTGAAATTTTATACTAATCAAGAGATTAACTCGAAAGACACAGAGAGAAAGAAGATAAATATTTTAGACGAATTCATTTAGCATATTGAACCATATTGAAATTTTGTTCTAACAAATCATCAAAGAATAAAAAGTGAATGGAAGACTTGAATGAGAAAAAAATATAAAACGGTATCCCCGTTCATCGTAACACAGTATGTACGATGTTCTTGTTTACATACATACATACATACAT
>NW_017154258.1:0-254 GCF_001652005.2 Ceratina calcarata
TGAAATATTAGAATCGGCGAGCATGTTCAAAAGGCAAACCAAAGCATTACTACCACATTTCGATCAAAAATATGTTATAAATACGGATCAGACAGGGTGCCAGTATGAGGCATCGTATAATCGCACACTTTCCGCAATAAATTCAAAAAGTGTACTAGTGCAAAAAATGAATTTAAACAAAGTTAGTCATTCGTATACAGCACAGTATGCTATGACTTTGTCGGGGGAACTACTATCCCACGTGTTCTTATGTT
>NW_017154259.1:0-254 GCF_001652005.2 Ceratina calcarata
CCAGCAAGTCCCTTGCCGTGAAACGGAACAGAATCACGCTCAATGTTCGTCTCTCAACACCGCGTAACTGGTGGAAGCTCGTAGCAATGAGCTCCGGGACCCGACCTTATAGGGCGCGATGTAACTTACTGCACCAGGAAAGGCCTGAGGATGACGAACTGCAGCAGTGCGTTTAACGCAACTTACTGCCCAAGCCGTTAGCCGTTTCTAATTCAGTCTTAGAGGTGGCCTAAGACGGTGGATTCAGTCTTACC
>NW_017154260.1:0-254 GCF_001652005.2 Ceratina calcarata
ATGGTCAGTGCAGTGGAGCCTTGTACCATACAAATTAGACGATATACATAAAGAACTAAATATGAAGCGAGCCGAGAAGATGTTTCAAGGGATTGACAATAGCATTACGCGCCTTTCTACAAATTTTTCATTCCATAACGGTGGAAGAAGGCTTCACAAATTTCAAGTACGCAATTGGGTTGACGAATCAATATTCAGCCGAACATTTACTTTCCAAATTGCGTCAACGAGGCGGATTTAATTTCAATCCGACA
>NW_017154262.1:0-254 GCF_001652005.2 Ceratina calcarata
TTAAATAAATTAAAACTTGCTTAAAATCTTTTTCTTCGATCAAATAGAAGAAATTGAAATACTGGTATTTTGATTGAAGCTTGTACTGACCCTCATGTACACTCCGCGTTAAAATGGTAGAACACCCCTGAATATTCCGTACATCTCCAATTCAGTGCTATTTGCAAACATTTTGTACATACAGCTATAAACGCGCCCGCCCTTTGTAACACACGAAAACTCGGCTATTGTTTGCGTTGCCTTGCAGGAATTAT
>NW_017154263.1:0-254 GCF_001652005.2 Ceratina calcarata
CAATTAGAAGGAGGAAAAATTGGATGTCAATATCATTTTATTAATTCTACTTTTTTGTGCGTAATGTAAATTCTTATAAATACATAAAACGAAAAAAGATTATAATTAAGACCCGAAATATTGTTCACAGATAGAAGAAACACGTACGATATAATTTCATATTATTTTCATATATTTTTTTTAGTCCTTTCATCCGCCTTAGCTTAGATCATGCAAAATTAATTGTATTCATTAATCGTTCTAAGTTAATTTAC
>NW_017154264.1:0-254 GCF_001652005.2 Ceratina calcarata
CGTCAGAGCCCCCACAGTTCACTTCCATGTTTCCTAAGCGGAAAAAGGACAATTTTACTGCTCGTGGGTCGAAATCCCCAAGATTTCGTGGTGACGATATTTTTCTTGAACGTCTCATGCGTTGTTTCTGTCGCAGTATCTTTCTGCTTGCAGATAATAAATATAGTATTATTACACTAAAATTGATAATTGTTATTCTTTTAACTCGTATTCACTTTATTTACTTTCATCTATATAAAACCACCGAGGAGATA
>NW_017154265.1:0-254 GCF_001652005.2 Ceratina calcarata
TCTTAATCCCCCGGGAAAACACGCACGGGGGACACTCGCTCGCCAGCACAGTTGGAGCTCCGACACTCCAACCCAAGATATAATTCCTGGCCAAGGCCCGAAGGGGGTATTCCCGGCCGACATGTGCGAGGAAGGCCTCTACAGTGCAAGGCATACATTAGCCCCCAGTACAGCAGGGAAACAACTCCACTGAAGTACTGGGAGCACTCCCAGCCCCCTCAGCACATGCGACAGCCCACACATCAATCACACTC
>NW_017154266.1:0-254 GCF_001652005.2 Ceratina calcarata
AAAATTAAATCAGAGAGACGGTTTGAAAATTAACTTGTTACTTTTTTAAACACATTTCAAACTTGCCCATTTCTTTACCGTCTCATGAAAGGGTTAATTTTTTAGGGGATTTCACAACTTTCTTGGAGTTGTATTAGAAAACTACGAATGAATGATTTTCTTTTAAATACACTGTTATTTTATATACAGTGACCTAACTACATATCATTAAAATAAATATTAAAATTGTACTAAATAAAAACATAAAATTGTAT
>NW_017154267.1:0-254 GCF_001652005.2 Ceratina calcarata
CGTATGACGTACAAGAGAATCTTATGCTACACATATAATATGGCGGACGCAGACGAGTGACGAGTTATACGTGATGACAATGCTTACCTGCGATATTACACTAAGTTACGGATGTTATCCTATACTAGAGTTACGGCTAATATACTAGAGCGATGGTTACTATACTGAAACGCGATTGTACCGAACGAGCGGAGTAGGGCTCTCGGCGTGCCTCTCAACGGGGAGGTTCCGAGTAGACGAACTACCTCGAAACG
>NW_017154268.1:0-1291 GCF_001652005.2 Ceratina calcarata
AATCATTTTTGTCGAGCCAATAACTATCTTTACATTGTCGGGCTCAAATCTGAGTTTTACTTAACTCCTAAAACGTCCTCATCCTCATAAACATTGAATTACGGAATTTTTCCATGTTGGAAAGGTTTCGATGATACAAGCGCGACATACGGGCGCGGCAACGCGCGAGACGGTTATCGCGCTCCTGCCTGCTCCTCATTTTCGGGCGTAGTAGTAGTTCTAGGACACCCTGTATATGTATTGAGATTTATGGCATAGGTTGGCCATTTCATTATTGATACCCTTTGCGGTATTACAGCCGCTAGCGTTCTTGTAAATAGTAGTTTATAATTAGTTTAAGTCGTAGTCGTAAGTCTAGATATAAGTTAAAACACTTGATCGATAGTGGGGTTTTTTGTAATACTCCTGTTTTCTTCTCTCATTGTTAGGCATAAAGTGATGAAAGTAATCGCAATATGGCGAAGTATTTTTCTATTATATAATTTTACGATAAATTTTATACAAATTGTTATTGCACGTCCACGAGTACCCAAGTGCAATGGGCAATGCGACGTTAACGTTGTTGCTGTAAGCCGTCTTTTATTGATGTTTTATGGGCTATACTCTAAGTATGTATTAAAAGGAAATAAAACATTCTTAAAACAAAAAAATAAAGAAACGCGTCTTCCGTCTCCGTACTTGAACATGAGACATATATAGTTTTTGATTTTTTTCACATTGACGCACCAATCCTAAAAATCTGAAAAAATTCATGAACAATCTTTGCAACAAAACGAATCTGCCATAAAACTATTAAAATAGCGTTTTTCCGATCGTTTTAGAAAAAATTATTTTTAGCTCTTTTTTACTTTTGACGGCTACATGTTGCAAGGGAAAAATCTGAAAACATTCTGAGACATCTCCAGCTACACTAAGAACATGTCAGAATTTTCTCAGATTTTTCGCAAGGCGTTAAACAAGGAACAACCTCAAAGAAATGATTTTCCGAATTTTTCCGATTACTACCCTCCTGGTTAAGATATAGGGCTAAAAATTCGAGTGATTGTTTCTTTTTTTATAAGAATGGCGCAAACGACGCTTCATTCGGCTCAAGGGCACATTTGAACCCCTTATCCAGCTAGGCCCTTTTAGCCATTTCGGAGCATGGGGGTTTTCGGAAATACAACCGAACTATACGTTTACATAAACATCCGCTGTCTAGTCATTACTCTCGATTAACTTAAACGCAATTTTATAGTTTTTTAATTTCTCAATAAAGCATTTTACTATTTATACAGGGTGTTCCAGAACT
>NW_017154268.1:3563-4253 GCF_001652005.2 Ceratina calcarata
ATTTAAAAGTGAGCACGCGGTGTAGTAGCGAAGTTCGTCAAACAAAATATAATAAGATGGGAGAAAATTGGAATTTAGCTTCAATTGAACCGTTGAATAATAATAATTATTTTCTATGGAGTGAAAAAGTAGAAGGTGTGCTCAGAGCTAAAAAATTATGGAAAAAGGTTATGGGAGTGAAGCCTCCTGTAGAACCTCAGGAAAATGAGGTAAACTATGCAGAACATCTTAAAGTATGGGATGAATGGGACGACAATAATGCAGCAGCCAGAGCTATATTAATTGTTAGAAAAGTGTGGTTTGGCGCACTTTGTTACGTTGGCAATCTTCTTGCAACGAAGACGATCGAAGACACATGAAGATCTCCGATTCGTCTTTACTAGCCTTGACAAGTAGCAACGGCCGCTCTCTCGTTAGTCTCTTTCCATACGTCTACAAGATTGCCAGCCTACAAAGAGAGCTTACCGTATTATCTTATATCTATATCAAGTGTAGTGGTACACGAAGAACGTTTCGAATATTCGAGACGGCAATCAAAGTAAAACCTTTTTCGTTATTACATATCTTGCATTTAATAAATTTAGCTTTCCCACCAACTCCTATCTCCATCTCTCACGCTTTCCAAACGCTTGTTTCAACATTAATTAATACAATGGATAAGGCGCAATTATTAAAATATACTCATATAAA
>NW_017154269.1:0-254 GCF_001652005.2 Ceratina calcarata
AGTAGTAAATACATGACAAAAGAAAAGACAAATAAGTCAGGTTGGGTTAGGTTTTTGGAGAAGTGGTTTTGTGGCCATTATTTCTATCAAAGAGATGTTTTATTGAAAAATGCAAAATGGACCGAAATATTCTTTTAGTCTACATGGAAATTAGTAAATAAATGGCAATAGAAAGGACAAACATTTTACAGTTAGGATAGATTAGGAATGAAGAAAAGTAGAATGATTTGAAGAAGAGTACAAATAAAGAGGAC
>NW_017154270.1:0-254 GCF_001652005.2 Ceratina calcarata
TATTATAATTTTAATTTTTTTTAATTCCTGATTTAATAATTTTTGTTATGTATATAATTTTTAGAACAATTTTAATTGCTATTCTTGGATGTCTCTCTTGCCTGGCTCATGCATTCTAAATAAATTGTAGGATAGTTTGCAAGGATAAAAGAATTGTAAGATAATTATTTAAAATTAGGCTGGTTGAAGGATAATTAAATAAGAATAAGATAATTGTAAGATAATTAAATAAGAGCAAGATTAACTGGAAATTC
>NW_017154271.1:0-254 GCF_001652005.2 Ceratina calcarata
GCAAAATTTCAAAACATTCTATAGAAAATGGATTTTGGGACTAACGTCCTTAATACGTATTGGCGAATTTATCTATCAGCGAGACGAGATTCAATATAACAAGGTGGATAAATTATAACCGGGTCAATTAGTGAACTATCCTGACTCATTTTCCATTAATCCTATATTTTAAGACACTTGCGTCCTACAAATAGAAATTTAATTTAACCCTTTTAGTACCGAACGACGATATATCGTCGTTCAAATTTTCAACA
>NW_017154272.1:0-254 GCF_001652005.2 Ceratina calcarata
GATGGTTACACTGCATATTCATGAATGATGTATAATTAATTTGAACCGGATGCACGAGATTAAATTGGCATGCATTTAGTTGCGCGACGCGATGCAACAAGAATTTTCCCGATGTATTTCTCAACGCACATAACTATCGCCTGAGAACAGTGGACACGTTTAATCAAGCAGTTGCGTCCGCGGAGATTAATCGATCATGGATTATGATGCACTCACTCTGGAAGTGGGGGTCTCAGTTTAGAGAACAGAACTTC
>NW_017154273.1:0-254 GCF_001652005.2 Ceratina calcarata
AACACCTCCGAGGATTTACAATTTATGTCGACCTGCCCTTTTATCAACTTCCTTAAATTTTCCTCATCCGTTGATGCGTATACAGACAACAGGCGGGCCTTGACGTTAGAAAATGGATCTGCGGGCAAGGGATCGGTGTTTACGATATTGGAAACCATGCTGGCCGCGTCTTGATCCAAATTCATTAAGACGTAATCGAATTTCGCAATTTCTGACTGAACATTGTACCTACGCATGCAAGACTCAAATTGCGT
>NW_017154274.1:0-254 GCF_001652005.2 Ceratina calcarata
AAAAATATCTAGTATATTCATGGAAAACTTATTTAGAAACGTTTCATAATGTAGAAACGGAATTTTTGGTAACTGACTCATTTCAGTCGTAAAATTCTTAATGAGAGCAGCAACTGCTTCGACTTTTTTTATTGCCCTGAGTTAAACGTGGGTGTATTGATGGGAACTAAAATACAGTGATGTAATACCCTTTTTGTAATATCGCAGATGTCTCTTAATTGCTTTCACAGTTCGTACTCGTTCCCATGAATGCC
>NW_017154275.1:0-254 GCF_001652005.2 Ceratina calcarata
TAACTTTCTCGAGCTAGTGATCACAGGAATGAATATTATTATTTTATAGGATAAAATTATTTTAATGAAATATTCAAACATGCCCAGTTTTTTACGTTTTCATGAAAAGGTTAATTCTTATTGGAGATATTTGATACTCCATTTTCGAAAAGAACGATCTTAAAAATCTACTCGGCACACTCGGCCAAGTCTCAAGTTCAATCATTGTATATCGTTCTTGTTCATGTTAACGATCGATCTTAATATCATTATAC
>NW_017154276.1:0-254 GCF_001652005.2 Ceratina calcarata
GTATTTAGATGTGAAGGGAAATGTTAAAAAATTGATGCAGTGCCTAAATCAATTCCAAGGGGGTCACTGATGATCAATCGATGGCGTTCGATAGTCGAATATGCACCAGTGATTAATCGACGTAATCAAAATCAAGATTCCAATAATTAAAAAAGAAATGTACGAATAAAATTGATAATTCTGTGTTCAGTCTATTGATTATGTTAAATTACACACGTTATCAATCGGCATTGGAAATAAATTTGATAAGAAAC
>NW_017154277.1:0-254 GCF_001652005.2 Ceratina calcarata
TTGTATTTTTCAATCTTGTCTTTGTAAGCCTTCCTCAAGTTGTCCTTGTCTTCGTACCTGACGGTTACGTCGACAATGTAAAGCCTTTCTTGGTCCTTAATGACCAAATCAGGCTTCTTGAGGTCCCCAATTACGTTGACAGTTGGCTCTCTGAATACTGCCTGCTTAGTTGAGGTTTTCTCCTCAATAAGTTGTACAATTTCATCGTGTCGTTTGATCCTCGCAGGTTTGGTATGCAAACAATTTCCCAGTAC
>NW_017154278.1:0-254 GCF_001652005.2 Ceratina calcarata
ACACAATACGAATATCAACCTGAGAGTGGAATTCTGGTGTATATTTGAGGATATACTTATAGTCCCTCTCGCGGTACCTTCGGCTTACGCGCAAATAAGTCGACTTGTATACTACATGTGTATGAACAAGAGATGAATTCTGCTACAAAACACGTGAAGAAGATGTATTTTACCGGACACAATACGAATATCAACCTGTAGAGAGTAATTCTGAGGTATATTTGAGGATATATTTACAGTCACTTTCTAGGTAC
>NW_017154279.1:0-2168 GCF_001652005.2 Ceratina calcarata
CATATCAGGCTGGGTCACTTGAACGCGCAATATCTACGCGAAGCTATAAAAAGGGAACATGTTCGCGGGATAAACGTCAGAGATATGGACGAAAATTTCGACTGCGAGACGTGCATAAGAGGAAAAATGCATCGGCTACCGTTCCCAAAAGTCTCGGGAAGAAAAACGGAGGTAGGCGACTGCTACACTCGGACGTGTGCGGGCCGATGCGGACACCTTCGCACGGAGACAACAAATACTTCTGCACCTTCATAGATGATAGATCCGGATGGTGCGAAGTTAGATTCATCAAACAGAAAAATTAAGTTCTGAAAGAGTTCGACGGGTTCAGGGCACTCGTAGAGACTCAGCGGGGCCGAAGAATTAAAACGTTGCAGTCAAATAACGGGCTCGAGTACTTAAACAAAGAATTCGACGAGCTGCTGAAAAGCCAAGGAATAACGAGAAGACTATCAGCGCCGTACAATCCACAGCAAAACGGGCTAGCGGAGAGAAGAAACCAGACTCTAATGGACAAGGCAAGATGTCTTCTATTACAGTCCGGGCTGCCAGCGCCATTCTGGGCAGAGGCCGTCAACGCGGCCAACTATACAGGGTGTCCCAGAAATAGTGTTAGGCCTTGAAATGGGGAGGAGCCATGGTGATTTTAAACAACTTTTTCCTTTGCAAAAAAGTTGTCCGAGGCGTGATTGTCGAATTATTAACAAAAATTACCGACCAACCAGAGCGTTACAAGGCGGGCAGGAGCGCGATAACCGCCTCGTGCGTTGCCGCGGCCCGTATGCCACGAATCGTGACGAAAACATAGGATTAAAACAAAAGTTACATGTAAGAGCAACTAAGAAATTGTTTAAATATTACAGAAAACACAGCAATTAGTCGTTAGTTACGTTCGCTCAATGAATGTAACATACTCNATACGGGCTTAAACAAGCAGGTCGTGCATGGCATAAACGTCTGGACAGAGAACTGCGCTCTTTTGGAGCATCACCGATCGATGCAGACCCATGCATATACAAAAAGGGAATGAACCAAAAGTTGTTGGTCATTTTTGTTTACGTCGACGATCTTCTCGTCATGTGCAACGATCTGAACGAGATAAAACTGCTTGAATCCCACTTGATGAAAGCCTTCGAGCTGAAGAGGATCGGTGAGCCATAACGTTGCTTGGGAATGGAGTTCAAGAGAGACAAAACAGGGATTAGCATTAGACAAGAGGCTGTTACGTCCTGAATTACGGGTTCTTGCCTTTATTTAAAGTGCTTAAGCACACCTTGACCTAACTATCTATCTTAAGGGAATAGGTATTGGGTATGAAAGGATTGACACGAGATTTCTATAACAATTTATATTCTTTAATATTTAATACCAGTTATATTCTTTAATATACATACCAGTTGCTGCTTAGTTCAGCCTAATCAGCAGTTCGTGTGTCAGCGGCCTTTATGCTGGCACTAGTCACTTCACGATATTACGTATTTATTTCTATACTTGACTTCTCGAGTTCTTAGCAGTTTCTAGGCAATGCGTTCGTCCCTCGGGTAAGCCGTTTAAGAATCTTTTGATTCAGGGAATCAGCTAAACGATGCTTCGATGATGAGAAAATAAAAAAAATAAAATTGTATGTACTGTAAAATATAATTCCAAAGCTGGACAATTAATTAACTCGTCAAGCAACGACTAACTACTAGAATTATTCAAACAAAAATGTTATGTAATTCTCATAATCATTAGGCGTGAATTAGCCAACTCCATTCTATAGTTATCTCCCACCCAGGCGATTTCCACGTATTGGAAAATTGTGGTCACGGACATTCTACATGTCATCCGATTTTAAATCGCCAATCTATTGATTAAATGATTGTTAATCGTCGATGTTGGTGAATTGGGCGGTGCGAGCGATGATAGGAGGATAACGGGTATCGGGATTGCTGATTGCAATGGCAGTTCACCAAATCGAACACTATCTTTTAACCAATTTCAAATAATAGCAGGAAATGTTATAAATCCAAGAAATTGTATACGATGACAATTAATCGTAAAATTTTAGAGTGACAAGAAAATTGTGTGGCGCCTTATTTGTCGGTACTAGTTATAGCCAGAACTTTTGTATTTGATACACATTCGAAATTCTGTTACTGGGAAACCAGAGTCTCATAGTTTTGATG
>NW_017154280.1:0-254 GCF_001652005.2 Ceratina calcarata
CAGACCACATCAAGCCCAGAAATAAAATTAGAGTAGAGGCAAGTACCGTGCCACCGGTGGTGATATGCTTGTACAGCAAGATAAGCAGCAAATCGATAAAAATCAGCCTGTCCAACGGCCCTGACGGCACACCGGTACCCGTGCCTGCAGTCTACTGCCCAGTGCGTAATCTACGATAAACTCGTAAAAGAGCAAGCATAGAAATGCGATAATAATAATTATTACCAGGTCGATATTGGTAACCGTTATGCCCC
>NW_017154281.1:0-254 GCF_001652005.2 Ceratina calcarata
CCCCCCTTCCCACCGAGGCTTGGCTCTCTTTTAGCGCACGACCCTGCACACACGCTTGGCTGTGCACTTATTGATTCTACACGAAAATCTTTCATTAATTTCACCAACCGACTGTGTTTTTCCACGAATTTTTTATAACTCTATTTTTTTTATAACTCTTTTTTATAATCTATAATTTGCGATACACAAGCTCGTATTTAAATATTTTGCACAGAGGAGTTTGCAATGAAACAATGCAAACACCTATAGCGATG
>NW_017154282.1:0-254 GCF_001652005.2 Ceratina calcarata
CCGCCGAGTGGTTGCGCGGCCCTAATACGGAACTTAATGCTAACGGAAGGTAAGAGAACGTAAACGGATATCTGGTAAAAATAATATTTATTCATTAAGACTTAAAGCTATCTGATACAGAGGGCGCCGGGGGCGCTGCTGTCGGCGCGGGTCCCGGTGTGGTATCGGCTGGACGTCGCGAGCTACAAGTGAAGTGTACGCGTGTTAAGGCTAGCGTATCGTCGCGGAATACGTATGACGTTAAGAGAACTTAA
>NW_017154283.1:0-254 GCF_001652005.2 Ceratina calcarata
GACCAGATTAGAGTGGCCATTTCAATGCCTAAACTCCGACCGTCTGCTGCGCCAGATTCCGCATTACTTACGGGGCAAGTATGACTTTTGATTCCAGAAATCACGCCTGAGGGCCACCCTTACCCTGTCTATACTTGATGGCACTGCCCTGTGTATCAGATTAAATCCCGCTTCAGTGGGAAGAGGTCAGGAGACTGCCGAAATTCTTTTACGTCATTGCCAAAGCGAGATCGCAAAATATGCCCTTAATTCTC
>NW_017154284.1:0-254 GCF_001652005.2 Ceratina calcarata
ACTTCCAGAATGAGACCCCCGTTTAAGGACGATCTTGGTCTCACCTTAATTTCCACCATAATTTCTGCGTAGTCTAACTTGCATCCTTCTTCCCTCATGATATGAATTACTGCGCGATCCCTTGGAATTCTTTCGGGGGGTCTTCGTCTTGTATTTTGCGTGTTTGTCAACGATTCCTGAGTCTTGGTGGCCTGTTTCTTTGGTTGTTCGTTGGAATCTTTATTCAGATTTCTCTGTTTCCTTCCAACAACCTC
>NW_017154285.1:0-254 GCF_001652005.2 Ceratina calcarata
CTGTGAAAGTATAACCTTAATTTTGGCCTCAACAGCACTGGCAATCAACTGCTGGGCGCCCGCGCGAAGAAGCCCATTGGAGTGGATCAGTTGCTACAACTGGTTCAGGCAAGGCCTGTAAGGTAAAAAAAAACTTGGCCATGACGAAATTAATCAGCAGAATACACCACTCTCTCCGAACCTCCGTACACCAGAAATAAAAATAACTCTCCGGCATGGCCACTGAAGCACGTTTCCATGTCTAGCGGTTTATG
>NW_017154287.1:0-254 GCF_001652005.2 Ceratina calcarata
AATGGCGTCGCGTGTGATTACGTGATCGCTTGGCATCGAGCACAAGATGTTAAATAAAAAGCGGCGGCCGAAGCCGAACGAAGATAAAAACAAAGATGATTAGAAACATGATAGAACGCGGAGCGATTAGAAAAAATAACATAAAATAGAAAATGTCTATGTATGCATATTGTATGATATACAATAAAATGTAAATTATTTTTATATTTTTTCTCAAAAAAGACTGGACCCAGCAGAGTCAATAATGTACGATT
>NW_017154288.1:0-254 GCF_001652005.2 Ceratina calcarata
ATTAATAATAAACCTTCAGGAACAACCACAAAACACCAACATACATACAGACAAAATATTTAATTCAAAATACAAACACATAAACGCACAATCCCTAACGCAAGGACACCCAAAGGCAGACAACGAAACAAATAGATCCGCTAAAAATATAATACAGAACCATACAAGAAGGAAAAACGAAATAAAAATACCCCAAGATAAATTAACAAACTCGAAATACACGCAAAAGCCACACAATCACTAGTAATAAAAAA
>NW_017154289.1:0-254 GCF_001652005.2 Ceratina calcarata
TCAAGAATTATACCCTCGCAAAAACCCAGTCGTTTATGAACACTAATAAAAATTTTCCTCTTACAACAAATTCCAAAAACACTCTCAACCAGACATAAAGCTATATAAATTTGCAACAACTCACAACCAAAACCAACAAGAATCACTAATTTCCTTTAATTTCCTGGAACAACTTTCTTAATATCTAATCCAATGCAATTTATAACTAAATGTCGAACTTTCCCCCTTACTATTTCTCAAATCATTCTCTTTTC
>NW_017154290.1:0-1692 GCF_001652005.2 Ceratina calcarata
CATCGGTTCGAGTGTGCTGTACGTGGAGAGTTTCTAAGGATGACAAGGAAACGAAGGCCGGGTCCAGTTTAAAAATACAAACACATTTTCCGTAACGAACTTGTCCACCAAGTGGGGAAAGATTTTCTGGAAGAAAATCTGCGAGCGAGCGATCACTTAGCTTTGCCTTGCGTTACTAAATAGAACGATGCGTGTCCTAACGAACACGGAATATTCTAATATGTTCGTTATTTACGCGTAAGTGAGTTATAATCCAAGAGCGGCAGTGGAATTGTTCCGCGAACTGTATTCCGATCAGAACTAACAATTAAAATAAAATCGTGTATGCAAATTTTCAACTGCAAAGTGTAATGTGACAGTAGATTTGTAAAATGAAAAGTGGCAGTGAATTTGGAAAATGTAAAAGTGACAATTTTTGTTTTGTGAAAATTTGTCAATGCGAAAGTGACAGTGATCGTGATGATAAGGAACGAATCAGCAGGTCACTGACTCGCTCCAAGCATCTCCTGCTGCGGACCATGTGCTTCTGTTTTCGAGTACCGAAGGTCGACCCATTGACAAATTCACGTTCTCTAGGAGCAGGTGCACTTACTAACGAAAAAGTAAGTCCAATTCTGATTCTTTTCGCATTTTCCATAATTTTACCTATTCTGTAACTTGAAAAGTTTGTAACGGGCGGTTCGGCCGAGCCACCGATAGGTGCCGTGGTGGTGCCGACCGCTCGCTCTGTGTGAACGCGGCTTAATACTAGGGATAGATTCGTGAAATGACCGAGACGGTTTATGGAACACAACATACATTTATTGATTGGACGATGACGACGGCAGGCTCTTTCGCGCGGGGCCTCTACAAAGAAAACGCAGTGCTTAATGCTAGGCGCTATATTAAAGTTAAACTATCTCGCGAGCTACGACTATTGATATCCGCGACGGAGAAGGCGGGGTCACTAGAGATGTGCGAGTACCCGAAAAACCGAGTTCGGGTCGAGCTGTCAAAAGACCGAGCGAGTCCGGGCGATAACTCGATACATCGAAATGCTCGAGCTACTCGGTCGCGCCGAGCTACTCGGTCGCATCGGGCCGCTCGGGCGAATAGGGTAGCT
Source organism: Ceratina calcarata (assembly GCF_001652005.2). Taxonomy (NCBI): domain Eukaryota; kingdom Metazoa; phylum Arthropoda; class Insecta; order Hymenoptera; family Apidae; genus Ceratina; species Ceratina calcarata. The sequence goes on from NW_017154290.1 coordinate 1,103, forward strand.
CGGGCGATTCGGCGAGCTGAATCGCATCGTGTAAACTGGTCGTGCTCTCATACACACACACAGATGCATGATGTACAGCACTCATGAAGTCCGGCCAATCCGGCACGACCAGTTTACACGNAGAAATAAAATGAAATAAAATATAATAACGGTATATGTGACATGTGCGATATAATAATAATAATACAATAACGGTGTATGTGACATGAGCGATTATAAATTATCGGTATGTCCGAAAAGAATATATGTGGCTAAAGTGATCGAGTGTCTTCAAACCAGTAAAAATGGTGTATTGGAATCACCGACCGGTACAACGGAATCACTTTATTGCATACGTTATTAGAAATTTTGGATTTGACTTGATAATTAATGTTTCAGGTACGAGAAAAACGCTGTCTTCTATGTTCTTCTTTAACCTGGTTATTAACAAAAAAGCTCAACTATAAGCAGAGTCGTTAGTTGGAGCTATCGAGAAACCCGACTTTGATGGACATTTTTTCAAACAATTAAGTAATGGACTGAAAGATGGTGCAGAGGATCAATCTCCCAATTTGAATTGGGCTGCGCCCAAAATTATCTATGCATCCAGA
>NW_017154291.1:0-254 GCF_001652005.2 Ceratina calcarata
CTTTGTCGTTACGCTTTCTTCACGAACCACGGCTCGATGCGGAATATACGATCGCATGGAATCAACCGACTTAAGTCTGGTCGTGTGATTCAGCGATTCGTATTCCTTTAAAAAATCACCGTAGGAATCGAGGAACGCAGTATTTGCGTCCAACTTCTTCCTCAGCCTGGTCAAAGCAGAGAGTGCGATTCGTAGTGAGTCGCCTAGAGCTTCTTCCGCATGCGGCCTTTTGAATGGAAGTCGGACCACGAAAC
>NW_017154292.1:0-254 GCF_001652005.2 Ceratina calcarata
TACTTACATTATCTTCTAGTGTTCTACTGCTGTTTGTACTAATTATATTTTGCGATTATAATTATTTTACTGCTTTCAAATATGATTCCTAAATTAATATTTTGTTAGTAATGAATGTTTTTATAAAGCATACAATTAATTACAGATAAATAATTCAAAATGGAGACTGCCAACAGAAGATGTATAATACTTCTATTTTAACGATATTAGAATAAAGTGAAGGGAAGAATTTAAAAACATATTGAATGTTGTAA
>NW_017154293.1:0-254 GCF_001652005.2 Ceratina calcarata
ACGTTACCGTGGTCAAGCGGGAAGGGAGAGACCTGGGTGGTCCTGGACCTGCAATCCACGCGCCCCGACGTCTCGAGGAACCCAACGTGTGATTGCAAAAAACAGCAACTATAGCTGTCGAAAGTACCAGGCCTCTCTAGCCAGGTCACGCCGACAAGCACGCGTAGACCAGCTAACCAAAACGCAATTCGCGCACGCACGCACGCACGGTCACGATCGTGAGCTCGTAAGATCGCGCAAATCTAATGCTAAAA
>NW_017154294.1:0-254 GCF_001652005.2 Ceratina calcarata
AATAAATGTATCTGACGCGGTACCAAGAAAATCAATGTGAAACCCGCCTGATATTTTATGAATAAAAGAGGTCATGAATGTTCAATAAATATCAACTGATAACGTATTTAAATACTAAAACAAAATATCCTAATAAAACTGGTAAAATATCCAAATTAAATATTTTTTTAGACTCCTTGTATTTCATAATTATATATTAAAAAATATGTGTAATATATCATTTTGAAATACGATATGGTACAAAATATTTTAAT
>NW_017154295.1:0-254 GCF_001652005.2 Ceratina calcarata
CACTATGAAGGTCGCACACGTGCCCGTCCCCCCTCGCTGCGCATCCCGCGCGCCTACGTATGCCACCGCGGTCCCGCGCCCCCCTGAGCATTCCAGGGATTAAACCCGCCTACCTATCCTACTGTTGTTCATACATATGTAGTATACAAGTCGACATCCATGCGCTTAAGCTGAAGGTACCTCGGGAGGGACTATAAATATATCATAAAATGTACCTCAGAATTCCACTTTCCAGGTTGACTTTCGTGTTGTTT
>NW_017154296.1:0-254 GCF_001652005.2 Ceratina calcarata
ATTACATATATGTATAATACACATTTATTTAATAAACAGTTGTAGCGCTTAGAGAGATAATATGAAAGAATAAAATATAATAAATCAATAAAATTATGTATAAAAATGTATAAAAATACATTGGCGGCATCGTAGATTCATAGAACCCGGCAGATAACGGAAAGACTCCACCCTCTACTTATCTCCGAAGATGTCAGCTATACACAATAATTCGCTGACAGTCAAAGTTGGGATCGGTCAGGTAGCTGTGCCGA
>NW_017154297.1:0-254 GCF_001652005.2 Ceratina calcarata
AACTAATATATACTAAATACGAATTTTATGTCGTATAAAATAAAAGGAAAAACCGAGGAATGTCTATTTTTTACTGTTTTTGTATACGGAAATTGTTTTGTAACTTTCTGTCATAAAAATAAATGTCAATAAAACACAATTTTATAATTCCGTTTGACATTTCCTCATTCTTTCCCGTTTTATTAAGGATGTATAGGCCATACACTTAAACAATGCTAGCATGTTGAATTTGTCATTATAGATTCCTATTACTA
>NW_017154299.1:0-254 GCF_001652005.2 Ceratina calcarata
AACTTTGGTTGAACTGACTTGAAGTAATGGTTAAAATTTAAGAGGGTAGATTCCCGTAGCGACACGATAAGACAGAATGTCAATATTACCCAATAAAGTGGCCAAAAATATGAGTTCACAGAACTACATTTTTCGTCCTTATATAAGAATGTTTTTGGATCATCAAGTATCTTTTTGGAAAGACAAAAATTTAATTTGGCATGCTCTGATTATGATTTAATCAGAATATGCTGATATTTAGTAATATGAGCGTC
>NW_017154300.1:0-254 GCF_001652005.2 Ceratina calcarata
TAGCAATAGTATTACAATTGCTGTAATTTTTATCATTGTTGTTATTCTTGTTATTGTTTTTATCGTTGTTATTGTTGTCATCGTTGATATCGATTTTTACGTTATTCTTGTTGCTGTTGTCGTTCTTGTCATTGTTATTATTGTCGCCATTGTTGTTCTTGTTGTGATTGTTGTTATTGTTCTTATCGTTTTTATCGTTGTTATTGTTGTTCTTGTCGTTATTCTTATTATTGTTGTTATTATTGTTATTGTTC
>NW_017154301.1:0-1386 GCF_001652005.2 Ceratina calcarata
CTTATTATGTATTATACTATACTACTGAAACTCGAGAATAGTATTTTTCAAATGATATAAAATCAGCCTCGTAAGGAAGGAACAGAGGTAGGCGACGGTCATTGCCGTCATTTGTAGGCAGCTAAGAAATGTGTGGGTGGACGTCGGACATAGGAGGTAGGCAACAGGAGCTGAGAGGACACGTGAACCTCGATCGCTCCGGATATATAAGTATTCCCGAAGGCGAGGGGCAATTTGTCCCGGTCATTTGGCGAGTCCACGGGGACTCCCTGACTGTAATCCAATCACTAGCCACACTCTCCTTCTCTCTCATTTTATTCACCGTCTTCCCTCCGCGTCTCTTCGTTTCCTATAACGGAGATTCTCCTTCTATCCGGCCTACCGTCCACCTCTCGCAATGCTCGAACCCTGCGCGCCTCGTCAGACGTCATTGAGTTTTCGGCAATCCTGACCGAGTGACGACTGCACTGAACTACCCCCTCGCACCGATTCTCTTCCCTCAATACTTCCAAGTCCATGCACGATTAAATAAAACGATGTCACCGATAATTAGAAACGTCCATTAAACATGGTCAGAATTCAATAAATTTTATACACTTTTCAGTTTTAAGCTTCAATCTGAGTAATGACTGAACTACCCCTGATGTGCACGAATGATTAAACTAGGAANGAAATTATTATAAATTCCTAAGTCAAGATTGCCAAGAACTCAAAAGCAATTATGAGTTTCAACAAATAATTCCTTATCCTGTTCCATAATAAAAATTCGATTATATTGTTTATTGATACATTATTTATAATAATCATAATATTAATTTAGAATTGATTTGATCTCTCAAGAAGTTGTATTAGTGATCTTCAGTTTTATCTGATAGAACGGTATACATATAAATATTAGGTGAACGAAACTGGGAAGGATCGAAGTCTTTAATCTCTTTTTCAACGGAACAAAATGTCCCGTTCAATACCCTCATCTGTTAGGTAGTTCCGGTACGTATACCGCGCTCAGATTCGGCCGAGCGGTGCCGCAATTACCGGGGCCGTGATTTAGGGTCCACCCGTTATAGACCGGCGAGCCTTGATTTACGAGGCTGCGCGTGAAATTAATTTGAATTCGGTAATGTACGAATAATCCGCGGCCACCGCAATCGTCGGCCCGCGTTCACGTCCAACTTTCCTATCCTTCCTATCGCGACTTCTATCATTTTATTTCGTCCGAAACTGCGACGTCCACGTAATTGCATCTAATTATTTGTTCGCCCGGTAATACCGTTGACGGTGAAATAATTTCGTTTATGGGATTAATGGTAGTTCTTTAAGGATATATAGGATGTATACTTAAACGATGCTAGCATGTGGAATTTGTTATTATAGATTCTTTTACTA
>NW_017154302.1:0-254 GCF_001652005.2 Ceratina calcarata
TTTATGAGCAGCACTTTCAAAAAAAAGTCGACGACTCAAAAGTTTAGTAAATCTACATTTTATAGTATTTTTGCCTGGTTAGAACAGAATAAAAAAATGTCGAAATTTTAGCGACGTTAGGAAAGCCACGTGGCCATCCTTGCCACTTAACCCATTTCTGTAAAAATATTAGAATATCAAATTTGTATCGATGAGCTGCACATTCAAAGAGAAGTCGACGACCCAAAGGTTTAGTAAATCTATATTTTGTCTAT
>NW_017154303.1:0-254 GCF_001652005.2 Ceratina calcarata
CTTTGCATCGTCGTTCGCCTTCTCTCTTCTCTCCTTCTCCTCCGCTCTCTCTCTCAGTCTTCCTTTCTCTGGCTCCCTCTCTCTCTCTCTCTTGATATTTTTATATTTTTTTACATCGCAGTGGTCGATGTTCGAATAGCAGAGATTCGATGAAAATTAATTCTCTAGACCGCTTTTGAAAGATTTATAAAAAGATTCTGAATATCGTTGGGTCAAAGCTGCATCGTCAACTTCCGTGAGAGATCCTTAGACGC
>NW_017154304.1:0-254 GCF_001652005.2 Ceratina calcarata
CCGATGGCTCCTAAACCGGCGCATATGTGTAGCCCGGGGTCCCTTTTCAGATTGCGCCCGGGCCTCACGCGCCTTGCCATATTTGGCGCTTGGATATGATATATTATCGCGTGGAAACAGTTTATGTGGCCGGTTGCCATTTATATAGATCTAAGAGCTCCGCCAGGGAGCCATTTCTGGCGGAGAGCGCGTCAAGAGGTAAAACAGACATCACAGTAAATAAATAAGTAAAACGTGTAGATAAATAACATATA
>NW_017154305.1:0-254 GCF_001652005.2 Ceratina calcarata
CTTCAAACAATTGCTGATGTTGCATTTTTGGACATCGTGAACGTACACGGGCTCTGACGCGTTTTACGGGGAAGAGGGGGATCACCATGACCACCAAAAATCGCTGATACCGCATTTTTTGAAGGGGGTGAGAGGGGAATCATCGCGAAAAAAAAAATATCGATACTGTACTCTTGAAGAATTCCAATATTGCGATGCATCAGTAAAAGAGATCATCGCGAATGTCTGTGCGACTTAATGTGGAGGAAAAGGGA
>NW_017154306.1:0-254 GCF_001652005.2 Ceratina calcarata
TCTCTTTGCGAAACCTTACACAATGCCGGTAAATCAAGGATTGCGTCGAGATGACCGGCAATCAAAATTCGACGCTTCTCATATAAATCCATTAATTGCTTCCACGCGTTCCCATAATTTTCTTCACTCACGTTATAAATTGTGTGGGATTGGAGGATTTTGTGAAAACAAGACGATCGTATAAGGTATGATAAAAAGATATAGTATACAGGGTGTCCCAGAACTAGTGTTAGGCCTTGAAATGGGGAGGAGCC
>NW_017154307.1:0-254 GCF_001652005.2 Ceratina calcarata
GAAGACGGGAGTTAGCACATTCATTAAGGCGGAGTTATTCTCAAATCTGGTGTATAAGCCATCAGGTAACGCTCCGGTCTGATGCTTCATTCTCCACCTGTTCGCCGTCTTTGACGGGCACATTATTGACCAGCAAAGTCAACAGCTCAAACCCCTTAAGTCGACTCCAGCCCTTTTGAGCCGACTGGAGTAGCTTTTGAATAGCATCGCCAACGTCGTCGCCCTTAAGCTACAATTCTTAGCCCGATTTCTGC
>NW_017154308.1:0-254 GCF_001652005.2 Ceratina calcarata
ACGCGTATCCCGAGTCGTTTACGGACATCGGCGAAGACTTGACCTGTTCCGAATCTGTTCGTGTGCTTTACGCTTCCCTGCATCAGATGCATGGGGGCACATAGCCTAATAGTTACGGCGTTGTAAAAAATTGGAAACGCAGGACTATATGCGCATGCATGAGTTACCTCGTATGATCCTCCGCGCGACGAATCAAGGGTATCGCGTGATCCTTCACGCAACGAATCGGAGACATCGCGTGATCCTTCAGGTGA
>NW_017154309.1:0-254 GCF_001652005.2 Ceratina calcarata
ACACTTTGTTAAAAGAATTAAATATGGAACTTCAAGACAAACATTTATTGTTAAACGAAACAGTGCACAAAAAAAGGAGAATAATTTTCCTTATGTCCCAAAGAATACATATGCAGAAATAATATCAAAAGAACAAACCAGAATCTAAACGCATACCAAGTCATAGTTAAAAAAATTAAAAAACATGAAATTATTAATAAAATTAAACGTGTATCACACTATTTAATCAAGAACAAAAATAGTCAAACAAATAA
>NW_017154310.1:0-254 GCF_001652005.2 Ceratina calcarata
TATTTGGTAAATACTTATTTATCCACTGCTATGTTTCTTCGTGACGGTAATTATAATTAGTCTTGAAATCGTTTCAGGATATATAATTTACAGGGAAATATCCTTAGAAGAAAGAGCGGAGTATATCGAGTACTTGGAAGCTAATCATAGGCGCCGAGTTTGGCGGTTGTGGTATGTATATAGTTTTTTCATTCGTATCTTTCTTATTAGTTTCTTTGACCTATTTTTTAATTCTGGTCTTAACTGTTTTTTTC
>NW_017154311.1:0-254 GCF_001652005.2 Ceratina calcarata
AGTAGCAAAGGATAATACTAAAGTTCATACCGCGCACAACAAAGTCCTTACAAATAATTCGGCATTCAATAAGAGCCAACGTAAGCAGATCCTTGTCTACAAATTACTTTTTTATTATTTGATTAAAAGATAACTAGGTCAACTGCTATCAAAACGAGATAGGTCAGAAAAAGTACAGAGTTCAGCCAATTTGAAAATCAACAAGCACGTTGGCAGTATACCAACTAAAACTATGTCTTTCCTTGTCCAATTAA
>NW_017154312.1:0-561 GCF_001652005.2 Ceratina calcarata
GATCTAATTAAACAATGTGAATATAACTTAGTTTGGAAAGCGAATAATTAATAGTTGGGAATAATTATTAGGTGAAGTTTTGGTATTTATTGAGATTAGATTTCTAGCTCAGATTGGGCGTTTCCTAGGGTATGTAAACTCGACTCTTCCACTTTCGTGCCGTTACGGGTACGAGTTTTATTAATATAGTCAGCTTAACAAATTGTAAAATGTCGACTTTCACTGCGTTATGACTACGACGTCCTCTTCGAAGATTAGAATCAACTTCTCATCAACATGCAGGAAATAATTAAAACAAACCTTGTAGAGTCACTATTTTATTCATCAAATAATCACCATTAAAATTCTTCTCTATGAATTCTTTACAAGAGTAAGTCTCTTCTTGGAATATTCTTAGATTTGCAAATTATACGAGCATTAATTAATAAATAATATTGTTTATTGCAAAAACTTGTTCTTCGTCCCAACGCACTAAAAACAATTTTTATTGGAAGCATTTTTCGAAATGTCGAGAAAAATTTTTTTTTGGAGATTTTGTCAAGGGGTACCCCTTCAGATTTT
>NW_017154312.1:2473-3144 GCF_001652005.2 Ceratina calcarata
TAAAAGCTGTACGAGTTATCATAAGTTAAGTAATTTTAATAATTGTCTACGTTGATATAATAATTGATTAGAAATGATATTGTCTAAATTGGTAACCTAACTGTATTTATTGAATTAATTTATGTTTGCTCTTAACTGGCAATTAACTTTTATGAATTTCATTTTGTATCATAATTCTTATTGCAGTATGGAATGCAAAATAGAGAATGATCTCCTAACTGAAAATCGTAGTGTGCCACCTGTTGAAATTGCTGGTTGCCAAGTGCATAAGTGCACTTGGGGAAAAGCGTGCGATTAGAATGATCACCGTGTCGCAGCGATCTGAATTCCCTGGCGAGCGTTTAACATTGGAGACACGCATCCTTTTGGCACGGGGAGGATGCCCCGCCTAGTTGCAGAGAAACGACTGCTACGGGCGTATAGAATTTATTCCATACGCGAGCCAGCCGCGTTTCCGTTCAAACACGGGAAGCGATATGAATTTCATCCGAGGAGAGTTCGATCAATCGTTTCAATGCTGCAGGTGTCCCATATCGCTTATTAGTCTTGTTCGAAGACGGTCCACCGCGCATTTTAATCACTTTCATCTCCTCCTTAAGGATTATCGTTTTATCTATCTGAAAGGATCTTTTCTCTTAATACAGGCTGATTCAGTATGAAGATATGTACGT
>NW_017154313.1:0-254 GCF_001652005.2 Ceratina calcarata
CGCGGTCGTAAATGTTTCCATAGTACACAATGATGTCTTTCATAGTCTGCGTTGCGTCACATGAATTTTTATCAACACTTGTCTCTTTATAAAACAAAACATTTGATCTTTTAATTAATGACACAATTACATGATATTCTTTTTGTTTTTACTGAACTGTGACTTTTATTTGTTCATTTTTATATTTCTCTTATTCTGATTAATAAGTATTAATAATAGAATTTCTGTATACATTCGTGGCATCTATTGATGTA
>NW_017154314.1:0-254 GCF_001652005.2 Ceratina calcarata
TAGAAATTAATTTTAGACAAATTTCTTTACACATTATTCCTTCACAATGCAGTGACTTTTACTGGTTTTGGGCAACATAGGTATGTACTAAGTTTCAGTCTTTCTAGTGTTAATGATATTGTAATGAGAACAGATTATGTTATCTTGTACGTACTCATTAGATTATAATTATGTATTGTCTGCGAATATAATCGTGTTAGACTATGCCAATAAGTCTGGACATCTCAATAATTATCTCCATTGTTTCTAGAGAT
>NW_017154315.1:0-254 GCF_001652005.2 Ceratina calcarata
ATTTTCTATTTATCATCAATTGAATAGTTCTTAGTTTCTATGTAAACTCAGTCAGAGGTTCGTTATCGTGGCATCGTATCAACGTATCGTGACATTGTACCATCGCATCTTATACAATTTCCCGTGAATTATAATAAACTATTAATTATTAAACGTTAATAATAGATTATTTTTAAACAAATTCTCTATTGATTTGACAAATTTATATCAGAAACAATCTCCAATTAATGGACGGCTGGTATCGGTTGCGGTAC
>NW_017154316.1:0-254 GCF_001652005.2 Ceratina calcarata
AAATCTCTGCCAAGAGTGTAAGAAATGTGATAGAAAGCTATGTCGAATATTTGTAACCATAAATTTTTAGAAAATTTATATTTACAGAGAAATGAAGTTTATAAAATTATTCACAAAATTAAAAACAGGGCGAGGTCCTGCATAGCACTGAGTGACCGTTATTGCTTCACTTTTTCCGTTAATAACTTTGTTAAGGATATATTGGCTATACAGTCAATCCCAAAAGTTTACGTACCTTAGAAAAACGCATTTCC
>NW_017154317.1:0-254 GCF_001652005.2 Ceratina calcarata
AAGTATCTGATCAAATAAAAAAATAAAATGAAAATTCTTTATAAAATAATGAATAAAATAGAGAAAAATTACTTATACGTTCAAATAAACTATTGAATGATTATTTCAAATAAAATACAGTCAGTTGAGGTAATATTTGCAAGATTATTTTTCAAATAATTTATTTCACTAATGCCCAAGCCTGAACGAAATTACTGTTTCCATAGTACATCCTCAGTCCTAAGTCTTAAAACGAATAATTAATGAAATGGTAT
>NW_017154318.1:0-254 GCF_001652005.2 Ceratina calcarata
TAGTTTTCTTCTATTATTCTATTCACCTTCCTATTCTGCTAACTTATTCTTCTAACTTATTCTTCTAATTCAGTTTTACAACTTGTCTAACTTATTCTTCTAACTCATTTTTACAACGTGTCTAACTTATTCTCATGACATTTCTAATTTACTGTTTTTACCAGACTCACGCCTCCTGGTACGAATTTCCTTTTGTGATGATTACAACTTGCTCACAAACTAACGGATGAATTATAAACCCAGTGAGTAGTATA
>NW_017154319.1:0-254 GCF_001652005.2 Ceratina calcarata
TAATAAATTATTAAAACTTATAATTGTTAAATCAAATAAATATATTTATATAAAACAAAATATTCAAACCCTATCGCATCCACTTAACGGTCGTAAAAGCTCGGGATTTATCAATTAATTAACTATAGAACATTTATTCGTCCTTATTGCTATTTTGATCTAGTAAACAAAAATTCAAGTAAATAACAAACATCTTTCGTAGAACCTATCTATCCTATTAGAAATAAGTAGGGGGTCAATCTGGTATTAAAACA
>NW_017154320.1:0-254 GCF_001652005.2 Ceratina calcarata
CAATAATGTCTGTGTAAATATCGTGGACGTATGTAATTAGTGATTATTTTACTTACGTGGTCCGAGTTGAATTCTAAGAGTTGGTCTAAAATTAAGTTGCTAGGTCTGATAGTGGGCTTCCCCTAATAATAGAAACCCGTAAATCTTCGAGAATCCGTAGGTGAGTGGAGCAAGCAAAAATAATTCTAAGACTTAATATAGCTTGCTAAAAATTAGGTATAAATTTAGTAGTTGACGTAACTTCATATTATCAA
>NW_017154321.1:0-254 GCF_001652005.2 Ceratina calcarata
GCATAATTCTCATGTCATCATTATCGCAATCGATTTCATATGCTGTAACGATGTGCGGGCGGGGGTCCCACGTTGCTTCCACTTCCTCACAATTACACCTCCAAACAAGATTTTTTTTAACAAATTATTCCTAATCCCCTTCAGCAAATGAGACACATCGTATAAAGGAATTATTTCTTTGCCGTTAATTAGAGTACACGGCTTGGGGTCCGTATTATTTCTGAGAAATACCTCCCTGGCCTCATTTACCAGCC
>NW_017154322.1:0-254 GCF_001652005.2 Ceratina calcarata
AAATTGATCAATGTTTAAGCGCAAGATTACATTTCTATTATAATAAAGTATTTCTAAATTGTATACTCGATCGCGGTTTAGTCTTCTTCGTTTCTTCTTTTCTTATTAGAACGCTCAGGCCGGACGAGGATTTCGGTACAACTCAATAACTTATGCCAGCAAAATATTAGTTTTAATGAGTCAACAGCAACAGACATTCACATACGGGAAGAAAGGAACATACACATCATCATCATCATAATCATCATCATCAT
>NW_017154323.1:0-915 GCF_001652005.2 Ceratina calcarata
CGAGGAGAATTCTTAAGAAAGTACAATAAAATTTGAAACAAAGCGGAGAAGCTGAATACAAACAGGCGAGGACAATCGAAGAAAGACAAAGTTACCTAATACAAAAACAGAATACGTATTTCTATCGACTGAGAGTATTCACCTATTATACACATATAAAATATTATATTGAAGATTAATACAAGAGATTATTATTATCGATCGCTGTTAACGTTAAGAGATATTCCATGTTTCCGATTAATCGACAAACGAATATTTTAATTGATAGTTAATGTTAATATAAAATGATGAATTCCTATCGGATAAACGACTATACAGTTAGCTTCGTTTGAACAATTCTATATAGACGTTGAAAATAGAAACGTAATTGTACTGTCTGTTGTTGGGTCCATACTTAATATCTTGTTACTCGTTGAGGATAAAACACATAATTAAAACGAAAAGAAGAAAAAGAAGAAGTAGAAGGATTAGAAAACTTTCGATGTTCCTCTGAATCTAATAACCCGAAGGGAAAATGAATCTGGAAGTCGAACTCATCGCAGGGGTGATCAAGGGTGGGCCGCCCCCTAAACATTTGCCCGCACCCAGGCTCATCAAAATCTTCATCGCCGGGGAACGGAATGGTCTTGTCAAATTCTTTTTACCAACACCCGATAAATCATGTTTTCTCTAGTTGTTCCTAAATGACACACTTCTTTAGTAACAAATGTTGCTCGGTATTGGGGATTGAAATAGGGACAGGATCAATAGATATAGCTAACCATCATGGCGACGCGAAGCCAGGACTTATGCTGAATTCTCCGTCATTTTTAAATAATTATCTCAAGAGAAAAGTTAAATTAATAATCAATTATATTCGGATTTGATGTATTATTAATATAGATTAAAATTGGTTTTATTTTGACGCGTCAAAAT
>NW_017154323.1:3333-4206 GCF_001652005.2 Ceratina calcarata
CTCGTATTTCGATCCCCACTACTATTCTCCTCATGCGCCTTCGCTGACTATGCCTAGCATATCTCCATCAAGTACCAGTCCCCACCATAGTCGTGTCGCCCCCACTTTCCGGCCGAGGGATAAATTACGAGAACCCTGCTTAGCGCGGGCCTTACACGCGCTCTTATTGGTCAGTGTTTTTCATTAATAATTTAAAAACCATGCTTCACTTTGCATTTTGCCAAAGGAAATTGTTGTTCAAGAACACTTACAGAATCATCTCCCTTCAGCTCTAATACTTTTTCTGGGACTCCAGAATATAGCAGTTTGAAAAATTATTTTTTGAGCCTTTTCAATCCCTATTTTATTGCAAATAGCAAATCGAAAGGGGCTCAATTCTACGTAAAAGTGTACCGATAAAAGTCTGTAATGACTAATAATAATCGTCCATGAATTTCCGAGTTTAACGCGAGTCGTTAAATTGTTTACGTTCGAGAGGAAATTAAAGACCGATCCGCGCCGGTAAACGCGTCGTCCGCCGGGAATGATATCATGGTCGTTTGCCTGAGGAATAAATCTATACGATCCGTGGAACAAAGAGGGTTGTTTTACTTGGAATTGAACGTCTTACAAATCTAGAAGTGTGCCGCGATTTTTTATTATTAGTGTTTCGATTGAAATTCACGTTACTCTCGATGAAGACGTTTGTTTTGAACGGTTATAGAGTTCTCAGAAGAGAGGAAGCAATTATTGGAAGTCGTCGGTCCCGAGCTACAATCGATTTACGACGATATGGGAATCGAGGTACGTGAATTCAGAAAATTACTGTTCTTTTTCAATAATGAATATTGTTTGTATTAAATATAGAAAGAAATGTACATACCTACATACTAT
>NW_017154323.1:6317-7014 GCF_001652005.2 Ceratina calcarata
CCACTAGTAGGTTTACACCCTGTATAGCAGTTTGAAAAATTATTTTTTGAGCCTTTTCAATCCCTATTTTATTGCAAATAGCAAATCGAAAGGGGCTCAATTCTACGTAAAAGTGTACCGATAAAAGTCTGTAATGACTAATAATAATCGTCCATGAATTTCCGAGTTTAACGCGAGTCGTTAAATTGTTTACGTTCGAGAGGAAATTAAAGACCGATCCGCGCCGGTAAACGCGTCGTCCGCCGGGAATGATATCATGGTCGTTTGCCTGAGGAATAAATCTATACGATCCGTGGAACAAAGAGGGTTGTTTTACTTGGAATTGAACGTCTTACAAATCTAGAAGTGTGCCGCGATTTTTTATTATTAGTGTTTCGATTGAAATTCACGTTACTCTCGATGAAGACGTTTGTTTTGAACGGTTATAGAGTTCTCAGAAGAGAGGAAGCAATTATTGGAAGTCGTCGGTCCCGAGCTACAATCGATTTACGACGATATGGGAATCGAGGTACGTGAATTCAGAAAATTACTGTTCTTTTTCAATAATGAATATTGTTTGTATTAAATATAGAAAGAAATGTACATACATACATACTATATACAAGGAGTTCCAAAACTAGTATAAGATATTGAAATGGGAGATTCCTGACGTAATTTTAACACTAGAAAGACTGAAACTTAGTATATACCTATATTG
>NW_017154323.1:8812-9145 GCF_001652005.2 Ceratina calcarata
CATTAATAGGTGTTACTGTATAAATTCTAAAACCCTTTTTGATATTCCTTCACAAAGGAAATAGATACTCGCTATTTCGAATTTACTAAAAATCGTTTTCATTTTATCAATTAAACGAATTTCGTTTAAATATGATTTAAATTCCACGTGTATAACGAACACATGACAGGTGCTGCTGGTGGATATGCACTACGCAACGAACGTAAATCCCGACAGAAATCCGTTTTTGGCTGAAGAGTTTCTCGACGAGATTCAAGCCGCCCACAAACATTCCAGAGGATGTTTCTTCCTGGTGAGTTCTAATCAATGTTATCACTTATATATGTATATACA
>NW_017154323.1:14512-15109 GCF_001652005.2 Ceratina calcarata
GCCTATATCCTATTAACTATCTCTAGAAATACCTCAGTCAAATAACAGCCAATATATCCATCACCCTAATCCTGTTGCCACAGTTCATTGAAGATTGTATAGGTCGCCTGAATTTGGGTGACATGGCAATCAAACTGTCAATTATATTTTGATATACACACGAAAATTTAATTGAACTCGAAAATTTACTCATTTTTGCGTTGGTATGAGAATCACAACAAGGGGTCCTACTGTGGCTAACAATAAGCCATTTGAAACTGATACCTATTGTTACCTATAGCTTGTGTCAGGATCGGTTGGCCCAAAGGTAATACTCTACCGCGTTCAATCTGCCTTTAATATTGAAGACCACTTATTGGCTGGTATTCAGCTATATATTCGTTACTTATTTTTAAGATCGTCTTAAGCATTTCCTATCCCTGTCTCTCGCATATTTCTTTTTTGTCCCTGTTGTGTACAGGAAAAAAGGACTTAAGCAAATGCTTAAGACGATCTTAACACTAGATTGCCCAAGGAAGTCATTTTGACTGCTTTTGGGCAAATGTACAAATAATAATGCATAAATTATTTTTTTTCCCAAGTGAAGTAAATTTTTTT
>NW_017154323.1:17558-19461 GCF_001652005.2 Ceratina calcarata
GGTTTTTAATAAGTTTTCGGAACGTAACCCCCGTTTTTGTACTGGCTCTGGGTCTCATACAACACGGTTTCACACAACACGGCATTTTCTAGGAACCTATCTACCGTGTTATAGGAGGGTTACCTGTACATAGAATTTTTAAATATAAATATATTTTTATAAAAATTATATAAAAATACTGTACTTATCATATTTTATCGAATTTCACTTTGCTCTGAACATAGCTCTGCTACATAACTGATTGCACACTCATAATAATAACACTATAAACTTTCTTGTTTCTTATAGAAGAATTGAAAACCGTTGTATGATAGATTCACTAAAAAATCACTATTATGTCCCTTTAAAAATATTATGGAGACTCTCGTTGAGAAAAATATCGTGCGAAGGGTTAATATCTGGGGCATCCATCGAACGTTATCAAGTTTTACTAGAACTGATAAACTTGCGAGCGAGATAAAATTTTATCACTGCCATTCTCTTAAACGTGAAGTGAAAAAAAGGAAACCTTTTGTCAAAGCTGCTAATAGGGGATGAGTACTCGAGCGGCTGGGTGCCTCTGAAGTTGGCTGCTGGAACGTACGAAATCCTGTCGAGCCTAAGCCCGGACCTGGACGAGCACTATGAACGCGGCGGTGATTGCTACGTTCTGAAAGCTGGCAGGTAGTTACGTTTTAATATTCCCGCCGCACAGAACAGGAATGGAAACGTCTGCGTGGGCGGTGCTGGGTTACCCAGCGATAAAGTGTAACACGACGACCCGGCTTTATTATTCCAATCTGACGATGCAATTTTATACTGTCCCTTACCTCCGCCACCTTTTCTCTCCACTTTACCATCCGTGCAGACCTCGTTCCGCTCCGCCTCGAGTTTTCAAATTATTTCTCCGTTTCAAATCCTCTCTTTTGTTCAGGCACAAAGGAAACTTCAACTCCTACGCGATTTTTCCTTTCTTTCGTTATAGAAGGAATAAGGAATTTTTTATATATTTCGAAAAATGTTCAGAATATCGGATTTTTTTTAAAAAGAACGAAGTACGTGCTGTATAAATTAATCGCTAAATGCAATTATAATAGGTGACGAATTTGTTTACATAAGAGAATGTTAAATCAATAAATGACTCAATTTGTGTTAACTTTTTTTCTTATGATTCTATGATAATGGAATCTTAAGGATGTNCTTAAATCTGTGAGTGGAAATTGTGACATTTAATACATGTAAAATATTTTATAATTATTTTATCTCTCGACGAATGAAATATGGAATTTGCGACGTCCTTACAGTTGCACAATGTCACGATGAAAACTACTTAACGTTGCATAATCCGTCTCCTTTGTCCCATTCCATTTCGCGTTTTTCCTAGACGTCCACTTGAAGGCTTCCCAGCCGCGTGCTTCCCCGTTCATTTCAATTTTCCTCCCCGTCCCTTTAAGGCTTCCACAATTAACTTTTGTCCCGCGGTCCTCTTCTTCATTTTTCCGCGGAAAATAATGCGCAATCCCGGACTCCGTCACACCCGCCGGGGCCTCCTTTTAGTCTTTTTGCTCGTGGAAGTAGCGAGGCGCGTGACCCTGTTAAAGAAGATTTAAAACTTTGCCGTGGACTTTTATATCCCGTCAACGGTATATTTACTTCGAGGGCCGGTCGTAACGTTTATTTATAAATCCGGATGAGTTAATGGGATTAAAAAAGTTTTCAACGCGTTTCCTTTAATCGCATCGCGCAGGAGTAAACAGAAAGTTAATTATAGACTCTGTTGCATAGCTTACAGTATCTATTGTAAGCATGTAACGGTTGTAATTATTGTTCATATTATAGTATAATATTGTCACATGTCTAAATGTTCAACAAACTAGGAATTATTAAAAGATCGTCTAGTATTATTTGTGTAGTTTAATTATTT
>NW_017154323.1:21099-25029 GCF_001652005.2 Ceratina calcarata
TAATTAATTAACAGATTGGAAACTGCGAAAGACAGTTGGCACAGTACGGAGCCAACTATTAGGGAGGCTTTGAAGAAGGCAGCAGAGTCTGCGATTTCTGAGAAACGTGATAACGAAGAAATCAGGAGTATATTGAAAAGCATTGCTGAAACTCAGCTCGAACATGCTTTAAGTAAGTCTTTTTTATTAGAACAAAATAGTATATTGTGCACCAAGAGCTGAAAATGGGGCTTGAAAATGTTTGAGCACGAGTGGTAGTCGAGGGCGCCACAGGCGCCCGAGATGAACACAAGCTGCTCAAATCATCATCCGAGCTTAGAAAGATCCATTCGGCTCGTGTTGCACACCGTATTTTTTATAAAAAGAGCATAAAGAAGACCATCTTTCGTCGTCTACAAAGCGGATCGAGAATATAGTTGGTCGAGTTCTCCACTTGTTACAAACTTCATGGAAGTGCGAATATTTAAAAACAAATTAGAATCAATGTGTATATGTATCTCTATTTTACGGCCCTAGGGCAGGAAAACTGTACTTTTGGTCCACTTTATAGGCGCCAAAAATGGTCTCTTTTACCTTAAAGAAGACATATCGCCCTAAAATAAGTCAGTGACTAGAAATCGTGACTTGAACAGAAACGAGGAAATTTACTATATTAAGTTAAAATCTGAATTGAATCGTTTGAATGTTTACTTGAAACAATAATTGTTGACTACCAAATACAGTTTTACATTCTGCTAATGTAAGCATAATTCTAATTTCAAACGTCAGTCGTGATTGTTGATAAAACTTGGTGCCCGGTTGGAAGTTTGTCAGAAAAGTAGAAAATGAAAGTTGGGGATGGTTCTTCGGCAGAGTTGGACGAGTCGGGGGTGGGCGTGATAGCAGTGACGCGGTCGTGGAAGGGTAGGAAGTGCCCGAAGGCAGCTGCCGCTTTCAAGTCGCTGGTTAACGACCGTCTGCCGTCGGACAACGTGATTAACGTCGAGGTGGAACAGCGGCCGGGGGGGATTAACCCGGACAACAGGTCGCACAAGGGCTACTTGGCTCACCTCTGCCGCTTGGTGGTGAACCGCGTGCAGACGTTGGTAAACGATTCGATCGAGGCTGACCCAGAGATCAAGAGTAAGAAGAAAGTGGTCCAGGAGATCTACGCTGAGAGTTTGATGCATTTAGCGCTGCTCAGGGAAATCGAACCTTGCGGGGATAACGAACACGTACGCAGGATCAAGGAGATTCTTATTGCTGGTACGTTTCATTTTATTGTTTTGTATTTCCAATTGCTCGTATATTTTAAAACCCACACTCGATTATTATTTACTTAAGCATGTTTGCTAAAGACAGAAGTGGGTTTTAGTATTGATCCACCAGGGAGGGATTGGACACTCACATAAAAATGTGCTTAAACCGGAAGTTGCACGTTCAAAACATGAAATGTCGAAATCAATAGGTCATTATCAACTATGTTCACTATCAATACGTCAGTGAAATCATGTGTAAAAACATAAGGTGTGTTCTTGCGCATCCATTTGAACATCCATCTGTACACGGAGACTTCCACTCGTTGGCCATTTTGGATTTCTAACCAATCACGCTTCATATTAAAACAGAGCGAATTTTAAAATCGTAAACATGTCAAAAATTAGGTTCTCGGAGTGTAATATACATGCGTGTTTGAAATAAACAATAGGTCATCGTACTTCCAATATGGCAGATGAGTGGAAGGCGCAAACAGCGACACATTTGAACACGGCGGAAGAACACACCTTATGTTTTTACATCATGAGTGAAATCATGATGTAAAAACGTTTAAAGATTTAGATTAAGTTTACGATTTTAAAATTCGCTCTATTTTAATACAAAGCTTGATTGGTTAGAAATCTAAAATGGCCGACGAATGGAAGCGTCCGTGATTAGTTGTTCAAATGGATGCGCAAAAACACACCTTATGTTTTTACATCATGATTTCACTCATTTCTAACCAATCAAGCTTTATATTAAAATAGAGCGAATTTTAAAATCGTAAACTTATCAAAAACTAAGTTCTCTTGCTGCGATTGCGTTACAGCAGCTGTAATAAACGGCGCAACGGAAGTAACAATAACGAGCATACTACTACTATTCCTATACGACTCCCTGGAGGGTGACTACCTGACGTAATATTTGCATAAAATTATTTCCGCTCTTCGCTTGCCGACAGGTAAATCGCAGAAGCACGGGCCGATATTGATAAAAGGAGGGAAATACTCGGGTAAATCGTCACTGTTGTCGAGGATTTACACGGACGCCTCTTCCTGGTTGGACAGTCCGACGTTCAGGATCGTCCGGCTATGCTCGTCCACTCCACGGTCCGCGTACAGCCTGGAGCTGCTTCGAGTGCTCTGTCAACACGTCGGCTTCCTTTCCGGCCTGTTGGACGGCAATCTACCCAAGGACGCGTCGTTCGACCCGCTTTATCTAAACAATTGGCTCGGCCAGATAATGAGGCGCATCGAGGAGGAGCCGATCAAGGAACAGCTCGTGATACTCATCGACGATCTACACAGATTGCACCCTCTCGACTGCGACATCGTCGCTGCTCTTTCTTGGCTGCCCCTCAACTTACCCCCGGGTATGTTTATTCAACCAGTTTTACACGATTTACACGAAACAAAGTAGAAATAGTCAATTCCACTCTCTTCGAATTTAAATTAAACATTATCATATAATATCATATTGTATCATACTTCACAATAATTATTTAATAATCTAAATTAAACACTATTATATTTTATGTATTTTTTTAAACATATTTTAATGAATATAATTCATTTATACAGGATTTTTATTTGTAGAATTTTATAATCTATGACTAGGTAGAATATTAATTTGGTGGGATGACACTTTGCTCTGGAATCCAAGTCAACGCTCCCGATTCGGAGCTCGCGCCAATCGAGCGCTCTGATTGGTCGGGGTTTTCCATTAATAACTCCTCAACCACGCCTTGGGCAACTTTCTCGCTAAGGAAAATGTTGTTTAAAATCACGTCAGAAACCTCACATTTCAATATCTTACACTAGTTTTGGGACATCCTGTACAGCTTCGAGCGGCTCAGTCGCTTCCGTGCGGCTCAGTCGCTTCCGTGCGGCGACCGGCCGCCAGAGATTAAGTGTCAGTGTGTATTTAGAGAAGAATTGCACAGGATTCTATTGCACACACGTGTTTCTTTTAGAACACAGTTTTATTTCTGCTACTATAATACACAGTTGCTTCAGGAGAAGGTCAAGTGAAACTCTGAACGTTAACAATTAGTTTAATTTATATTGTACATTATATAATATATACAGGGTGTCCCAGAACTAGTGTTAGGCCTTGAAATGGTGTGGAGCCATGGTGATTTTAAACAACTTTTTCCTTTGCAAAAAAGTTGTCCGAGGCGTGGTAGTCGAGTTATTAACAAAAACTCTCGACGAATCAGAGCGCGAGTATACAAGGCGGGCAGGAGCGAGGTAACCGCCTCGTGCGTTGTCGCGCCCGTACGTCGCGCTCGTGACGGGAGCACAAGATGAAAGAAATGTTACATGCAAAAATGAATTAACAAATTGATTAAATGTGAAAGAAAAGAAAGAGATTAGTCGTTAATTACGTTCACTGAACGAATGTAACATACTGAATGAAATAACTAAGAAATTTACAAATTACAGAGTACGTAAAATTATGAAAAATGCGAAAAAAATCAGAGTTGAACTTACTTCTTCGTTGGTCAGTGCACCTGCTCGTAGAAGAACGTCAATGGGTCAATGGGTCGACCTTCGGCACTCGAAGATAGGACACATGGCTCGCAGCAGCTGATGCTTGGAGAAAGTCAATGACCTGCACCCGACGATTTTTTCTTTATCATTACGATCATTGTCACTTTCCCACTGGTAAATTTTCACAAAACAAAAATTGTCA
>NW_017154323.1:25924-27972 GCF_001652005.2 Ceratina calcarata
TAATATATATGCGTGTTTGAAATAAACAATAGGTCATCGTACTTCCAATATGGCCGATGAGTGGAAGGCGCAAACAGCGACACATTTGAACACGGCGGAAGAACACACCTTATGTTTTTACATCATGCTTGCAAGCATTAGTGCAGGCAACGCCACTTGCGTCCAATGTTTCAGTTTCGATTATCCAATTTATTATACTAAAAAAAAAACAAAATGTCTTACTACAAATTAACTATTGGAATATGGGATTAAACACAGTGAATACTCAATTACTTTAATGTAAAACAGTTTTATTTGAAGACTCGGAAAGAAAAACTTAACGATCTTTTCACCTCGATGCTCTGCTCGAGACTGACTAAAAACTGCAACGGAAAAACCGTTGCTTAGATCACAAACAAAGAAACGCAAGGGTCTGGGCCTGGAAGTGTTTATGACCCCGACTTTTAAGAGTCGGTTTGGAGCCAGATGCCCATTGACTAATGTCTAAATAATCTAGCCTGCGTTGGTGGTCTACAATATTTACAAACACAAAGATTATTTTTGCTTATTTCTTAATAATAAAAATCGAACATTAACGAAAATTGTATTTGACAAATGATGACAGGTTCGCGTGATGAGTGGGAGACTGTTATTCTCTTGGAGGCACCCGATCAGAGATCTAGCCAGAAAACGGTACTTCGCCGAGCAGAAGATCTTGAAGAGTTACCATGGCGAGCTGGCGAACCTGTTCTTCTCCGAAGACTTCGACGAGAAGGACGAGAAATCGTCACCGGAGGAAGAAACGCCTAAAAAGGAGACACCGTTCCAGAGCAGGCCAAGGTCGCAGGACACGGCCTACAATATGAGACACGTTGAGGAAGCTTGGCTTCATTTGCTCCGAGCTGGCGACGTTGAGAAGCTGAAGAAACTCGCGGTGTGCGCGTTCGATTTCCTATTGGCTGCCGTGCAAATGATCTCCGTGAGCTATCTGAGGTGCGTCCTGGAGCATTCGAGGAAATATCTGCTGGAGAGGGATTTGGAACTGGTTTATTACACCGTGAGGAAGTCCAGCGATATTTTGACCAGGGATCCTCTGCAGCTTGGGGCTCAGCTGATCTGCTGGCTTAGGCCTGTAGCCGAAGATGGCGGAGATTTGGTGAGAAATTATTTTCATCTTAAATAAAAAGAATTTATTTATATTTTATATTAGATTGAAAGGCTAAGGAAGTCACGTGGCTTTCATAACATTTTTTAGCAAAATTTTGCTTTGTTTCATCAATAAATAAGCAAAAATAGTATAAAATATGATAGATATGAAATTATGGCAGGCATGGGTAATTCATTTTCCCCACACTAGTCGCTCTCTCCACTATTCGTAAATGTAGATATGCGCCACTACATTACGTAGTGTCAAACATCCCCACCTGGGCCATCGTGGCTCCAGGGAGCCATTTTTACCCATGCCTGATTTACGGGATTATATTTTTTGTTCTTATGTGAGAAGATTTTTGGGTCAAGTATTTCTTTGAAAAGATCGAAGTTAAGTCTAGTGTGCTTTAGTCTTGATTTCATTCAAAGCAATATCTCTTGGATATAAAATTATGAATTAAGTTTATAAAAAGCTATTATAATTATGATTTTTTATCTATTTTGTAATGCTCACATTACTAAGTATTATCATATTTTCATTAAACGTGACTATGTTTAGTTGAGATAAGATTTAGAGCAGGCATGGCCAACTCATTTCTCCATTTTCTAATCCCCACCTCGTGCAGTAGTCGCAGTAAGTCGGCGGATCATAATACGCTTATACTACTTGACGCCACCTGTGCTCCCGTTTAGGGTTGTGTCGCGTATACGATATATTAAAATATTATAAAAAAATTACAAACTCATCGATAAGAGGAGTACTAACCTATTTCTACAATATTTTTTCAACCATCAGAGCATAATGAGTGTCGATTTTCAGTTAAGGACGTTAGTCCCAAAATCCATTGTCTATAGAATGTTTTGAAATTTTGCATGAGTATTCAATAGAGCATCACAAATATATGTGTAAAATCTTAGAG
>NW_017154323.1:28154-28501 GCF_001652005.2 Ceratina calcarata
ATATCCTTCATTCTGTATAATAATTATTATAACAATTGTTCTAATATAAAATTCCTTGTGAGTGGTGGACAATAGAATGTGATTCGTAGGACACTCGAATCCAATATCGTGCCTGGCGGTGACGCAACACTCGCAGTATTTGCTGACGGGTTCTGAAGACACTTCGATCATAGTATGGGATATGAAGGAATTTAGCCTGAAGCTAAGGATCCACGAGCACATCGCGCCAGTCTTGTGCTTGACATCCGCACTCAAGAATTCCGTTATCGTCAGGTACGGAATTTTTCATTGCACCCTCGTACAACGCACAACGCGTACAATTCACTTCTCCATTACGTCTAAGTATA
>NW_017154325.1:0-254 GCF_001652005.2 Ceratina calcarata
ATGTTTTCTATTTCCCTAAGAACAAACCAAATTACGTATCGTCTCCCGTCCTGATGTCTATTTCCGCGAAATTGAATCACATAGTTCGTTTAGGTTGTAACATTCATTGGTACATACATTAAATTGTTGAAGGAAAAAAGTCATGATTCTCAATCTTAAATACCCACTCCTAGGATTAGTCATTTGATTAAGGATTGTTAAATAAAAATGCCATGATCTGTTTTCATATATTTATTAACTAGAATTTAATCATT
>NW_017154326.1:0-254 GCF_001652005.2 Ceratina calcarata
AATCATAATCACGATACTTTCTTACGTCAATAAAATTAATATTGTTATTGCAATTAAATATATATAATAATATATGAAACATATACATTTCTAGTGATAGTGGTACTAAATAACTACTTGAATACATATAATACAACCACGAAGTAGTAAAATAGAAATTATACATATTTACAATTGTAAATACTTGTTATAATTTCTATTATGCATTCTTTACCCATTTTCCAAAATAAATAGTAATTTTTTTTAATACCATA
>NW_017154327.1:0-254 GCF_001652005.2 Ceratina calcarata
AAGAACGACCTTTGGAAATCGCTTTAGAATTTGTAGTGGGTGATGCATCTGTCGTGCACGATAGACGTATAAAAAGAGGTATGCGTTTAATAACCGTGACGAGCAATATAACCGTATTCGACTTTTCCGCACGAAAGCAGACCCGTAGAAACCACCTATGTACGAGCGGAAATGTATTTTCTCTTTGTCGTCATTTCTTCGAGTGATGTAAATGCCATTTCGCACATAATTCCTTCTACTATGTTCAATTATAC
>NW_017154328.1:0-254 GCF_001652005.2 Ceratina calcarata
ACAAAGATCAGTGATTCTTGATTTCTGATAAGAGTAACATAGAGAACCCGCAGAACACGATTCGGATTCTACCGCGTCCATATCGCATAGACTGTCCTTCGAATCTTCTGATAATGATACGAAGAGCTTGGAGAGCGTCGAAATCCTCGGTTCTAGATCGACCACCAATTGCACTACGACTCCCGAATCGGATGGCAGCTCCGTTAGCAATCCCGCAAGTCCTTCGGTCGCGGGTATGAAAGGCAATTCCGAAT
>NW_017154329.1:0-254 GCF_001652005.2 Ceratina calcarata
CGAGATCTACAATTTCTATATACAACTTTTTCACTATCGTCAATAGTTTACGAGTCATTGACGAAAAACGAAAAAACAGTTTATTGCAAATTACTCGTAAACTATGGACGGTAGCGAAAAATTTTACATATAGATTGTAGCTCTAGTCGTCAGCTACAAAAAGGGTCCTATGCAATTTTCCCGAAGGTCCAACGGTTTAGGAGTTATTGACGAAAAACGAAAATTTCATAAAATCTGAAGGGCAAACCCTTGGC
>NW_017154330.1:0-254 GCF_001652005.2 Ceratina calcarata
GGTTACGAGTTCGAGAGGGACGCGTAGTATTTAGATAGAGAGCGCGTATCGGTACATCGAAACGCGAACGGTTTCGAAGAATTCATTGTCGTAGGAGAAGGTATCGTATGCGTACCGTCGTTTGCGAAGGCTCTCGCTAGACGAACTAAAGTGACGTAGAGTAATTCCGTCTCCTCTCCGGATTTAAATCAGCTAATTGCCAGTGCAATATATCGGTAAAGATATATTGCACCGAGAGGATTTCTCTCTTCCCC
>NW_017154332.1:0-254 GCF_001652005.2 Ceratina calcarata
ATATAACTTATAACTATAACCACGCTTACCCCCTCCGACCAATCCAATAGATCTAAGTCTCTACACACACACTACCGCATACTTTGTAAATATGTAAATAATGTAAATAATGTAAATATTGTAAATAAAATGTATAGACCCCCCACCATCCCTCCCCATCCCACAAAGCGACTACGGTTTTTTCAACGCCCCCAGCGCTTTTTTTTTACCGTAAGAAGCATACTGATGGAAACCGGACGGATTAGTCCAGACCT
>NW_017154333.1:0-254 GCF_001652005.2 Ceratina calcarata
CGATTTTACTCTCTACCTCCCCTTCTATCCCTCTCCACCATTCCCTCGATACCATACATTCTCCTATGTAATGCTCCAGATTACCCCATTCCTCCTTACACATCCTGCATTTTCTACCATCGTCTTCCAGCCAGTAAAAGTTTTCGTTTTCTAAATTCCCGCATCTCATCCTCGCTACTGCCCTCCACCCTTTTCCCCCACCTCCTTTTGCTAGATACCCCGGGAGGTGCTGCTCATCGAATCTTTTATATCTC
>NW_017154334.1:0-254 GCF_001652005.2 Ceratina calcarata
ATAAAGTCTTTCAGTTTTAAAGAGCGTTGGTTCACACATTTTTGCTCTTTATGATGTGTACGAAAAGGAAAAATTAGTTACACATTTAAAAATCTCTTTTTAATTAAATAGGTGTACTTGGGAACTTACCAAAAAGAGAAGACAATCGATTTCTTCAACGGCAGTCTACCGATTTTCTTTCACTTTCACACGACGGTTTGTTCACTTAACCGGACAATGGCAAAATGACCGGTTACACCTTCTCTGCTTCTAAC
>NW_017154336.1:0-254 GCF_001652005.2 Ceratina calcarata
TGAAGGGAGTTTGCTGCGACTCCCATCACCTTCCAAGCTGCGAAAAACGGTCCTTGACTCTCAGGAACACGATTATAATTCTTTTATAAGAAGGACGCTATGACACATGATGATCTGACATAATATTATCGACTCACCTTATCAATTCCGTTATCTCTAGTTGGTTTTTGATAAAGATATTAATCCTTTTTCGATAATACGAAAAATACTTTGCAGATATTCTAATGTATTGTTTATTTCAATTGCCATAAGTC
>NW_017154337.1:0-254 GCF_001652005.2 Ceratina calcarata
TTTAGTGCATGAAGTATTCCATTTCATTAAGTTGTACCACCTTTGTCCCATAATAACAGTACTATAGTAGTATAAAGTTGACCCTCTATTTTCTGTTACAGGTGAGTTAAAGCGTTGAAATAAAAAACCAGCAATCCGTCACTTATCGTATCTGAGTGAGTCAAATCTAAAAATATAAAATAATTAATACGAATATATGTAGAATACGAAATAAAAATATAGAAGACCTATTTCACAGTCAGGTAAACGATCTC
>NW_017154338.1:0-254 GCF_001652005.2 Ceratina calcarata
ATAAAATCCTAAATGATTTCAATTTATTAAAATGTACAATTAAAATTCATGGAATGAGAAACCCATATTAAAGTACTTAGCCAATTGTATATTAATCAAATGGTACTTTGATAATAAATGAGTATGACAATACTATGAACATGTTTTGAAAAGTTAAATGTTAGGATAAATATTTTCGATATGGAAATATAATACTAAATTGACTAGCGTAGTTAAATGGAACAACAGTTACTTTTGCTTAAACGTAAAACAAT
>NW_017154339.1:0-254 GCF_001652005.2 Ceratina calcarata
AAATCTAATTTCAACGGAACTGTTCCTGAATACAGTCAATGTAAATCTTTTTGCAAGGAATAGTTGATTGATGCATTTCAAACATTCCCTTCCCGATTTATTTCAGGCAAACCGAATAGGGAAAGAATCATCGTTTAGGTGGTTCGAGAACTATGAACATAATTTGCTTATTTTGAAACCGAAGTACCTTAGAAGGATGATAAGTAATATTACAGAACCTTTGAATATTCTGGTCTTTGAATAACAACCATTTT
>NW_017154340.1:0-254 GCF_001652005.2 Ceratina calcarata
GCTCGCGTACACGAAACAAAAATAAAAAAGACAGTGTTAAAAAAGAGACGTGTGACACAAGTCTTTTCTCGATTAAAGCTCAATTATTATTACTTGCGGTGCTTACGATTTGTTTTTCGCTTAAGTATAACGTTCATATTTAATCGTTATCCTGCACAAATAGTTTACATTATTCATTACAATCGTACTCGACAACTGCTTGAAATGTGCCACTGTTATTTTCAAATTGACGTATAGGTGAAGGTATGCAACAC
>NW_017154341.1:0-254 GCF_001652005.2 Ceratina calcarata
CATGGAATTACGAGGTGTTTTGAGAAGGCTCTCTGGAACAGAAAATATGCGTTGGCCTGTTTTATGGATATAGAGGGAGCGTTTAATCAAACATCGAAGGAGGTCATTGTTAAAGGACTTTTAGATCACAATGTAAATGCTACGGTCATAAGATGAATAAACAGTGTTTTATCTGATAGAATCGTCATGACAGAGTTTGGGGAGACCAAAGTCGAGGGACTGGCTAACAGAGGATGTCCACAAGGGGGTATATT
>NW_017154342.1:0-254 GCF_001652005.2 Ceratina calcarata
ATACATATGGTTTAAATTTCTTGGCTTATATGTTATACTTTTATTATTATTATTCTTCGGTACGTGGTATAAAATTGGTTGCGCATATTCATTAATAATAAAGTTATTTAAATCTAGATATAAACATGCTTCCAGCGGAATCAGCCCTGATCTTAGTACATATTGGTAAAACAGGTTAAGGTAAAACAGTAAAACAAAACTTTCGGGTAGTAAGGTCCCCAAATCAGACTATTGCATTTGTTGTTAATTGCATC
>NW_017154343.1:0-254 GCF_001652005.2 Ceratina calcarata
GACTGGGACGAATTCATAATTTTCGCTATGTTAGCATATAATACTCATGTACATATAAGTCGACTGGAATCACCCCTTATGAAACTCTTTTTGGCTACAAAGCATATTTACCCAGTAGTATAACACAGGAACCGACGTTAAATTATTCTTATGACGATTATGTAGTAAATTTAAAACAAAAATTAAATTATACACAGAGTATAGCGAGAGACAATTTAGTACAGGCAAAAATTAAATCAAAAACTTATTATGAT
>NW_017154344.1:0-254 GCF_001652005.2 Ceratina calcarata
CGATTTGAAAAATGGTACCCCTGAATATTATAATTGTGGCCCACCATAAAGGCACCAAAAAGGTACCAGCACCTAATTGATAGCATGGGACTCTCATACTTGCACTCACAATCCAACATCTTACCATTGTCCATAGTTATTTCCCTAAATGTCCCCAGTTGTGTCCCTAAATGTCCCTAGTTATGTCCCTAAATTTCCCTAGTTATGTCCCTAAATATCCTAATCCTTGACCCTCTGCTTGATAAACCTAATAA
>NW_017154345.1:0-254 GCF_001652005.2 Ceratina calcarata
ATATCCGAGAAAGGATATACGATCACATTCGCTATGAGCACAATTTAAGGTTAAATTATAATCGATAATTTAATTAAATTATTTCTGAACTGATGGTTAACACTCGGTCGTTAATTGAGATAATTCCTTGTAATTATGAATTGATATTTGATTCTTGTTAATGTTTGCTATTTGGGCAAAGTGTCAATTATCTCCTCGGCCATAACTTTCGTCAACGATCATACTATGTTGCAAAGCACCAGTTCTCGTCCGAT
>NW_017154346.1:0-305 GCF_001652005.2 Ceratina calcarata
TCGATAAGCAGTGGCAACTACAGCCCTGTTCCTAGCCCATGGGCGGTCGATGGTAACCTCGCACAGACCAAGGTCACTCTTATAGAGCTTCCACGGGCGATTTGGCTACCTGACCCACACCACAGGTATTGGAGACTCGATGATCACTGTCTTCGACTCACGCAAGCCACGAGGAACGCTAGAAAACTCGTGGGCGGTCTACTGGCAGTGACACGGTCTCCGCCTGCGGCGGGCCAGTTGGCAGCCATCTCGCACAGGCGGCCGAGTGCCCGACTCGAGGAGGCCACCGCTTTCGACTCACGCAG
>NW_017154346.1:2029-3987 GCF_001652005.2 Ceratina calcarata
CTCCAGGACCTCCTCCCGTGACCTCAATCCTGGCCTGCCCAATCTACTCCGACCCCGCGATCGACCACGCGGTGATCGGCCGGATATATGGGCGATATTCAGGTCTTACGACACCCTGTGCTTCTCCGGAAGCATAGGGAACAGATTCAGCGTTGAGTGGCGTCACTCCATGCCGGTGCATAGCGGTCTATGTAAGCCGACGGAGCGGCGGATCCTCCTCAGCTAGACGATTCTCGGGCAGTTCCCAGTGGCGGAGCGTGAGACCAAGGTGTGAGAAACCCTTCTCCACGAGATGGTTCACGCATGGCTGTTCCTCGAGGGTCACGACCAGGACAGCATGCAGCACCTAGGCCGCTTCCGCAGTAAGCTAGAGTCGTGCAACGAGTTAACCGGTCTCAACTCGACCGTAGAGCACCGGAGTGCCGACAAGATCATCCGTCGGCTGCGCCGCCACTTTTGGCGATGCACAACTTGTGGCGAGGAGCGCAGCTACGCTGACTCGCATCATCCTGGAGAGGGCACGTATGGCTGGCACGACTGCTCGGGGACGCCCAGCTGGGAGAGGGTCCGGCGAGTCCGACGTTAGGCGACATAGACCACATTTGTGTTAGTGATGTCCTCCAACGTGCCGTCTGATCCCCCTCCAAAAGTCCCCATCCTGCTTCCATCAGAGTCCATTTGTCCTCTGTTGGGCTGCAAAGGGCTTACACCCATGTGCCATCTTCCACGTCCGGACACATGTCCACGTGCAGCCTGGGAACGGCTTAGCCGGCAAACGGAAGTGGTTTCTCACTAGTCGTGGTGTACCTGACAGATGAATCATGGGTAAGTAGGTGACATGGTGTAGAGGGGAGGGCGCGGGGGAGCGTAACCCATCTTGAGTTCCAGATTGGGACTCGTCCTGCCGTAACGCAGTAGTCCAGGCAGCCATGGGTCGGCCCCAGCTTTACTTGCCCAGAGCTCCGAAAGGTAAGTTTTACGTATCCGAGTGTAAGGGGTCAACGGAGTGCTGGCCTCCGTCTCCACAGTGACCATGCTAGCAACGAGCTTGCGCCCCTCTCGACTCCTCAGGACCCCAAAGCGTCACCATTGGTAGGACCCTCCATAACTGATGCATGGTGCTCTTATGTTTTCCTCGTCCATAACTTCGAGAGGGTACATCTTTCGCAGCCGAGCTGTAAGAGGTCGAAGACAGTGTTTGCCTCAATCTACACGAAGACCATGAAAGCGACAGGCTAGCGCCCCACCCATCTCCTCATGATTGATGCTCGCATGGTTCCGTCGCCCATAGCTCCGCAGGGGTAAGTTTTACGCAGCCGAGCTGTAAGAGGTCGAAGGAAGTATTGGCCTCGACAAACACATTGACCATGATTGCAACAGGCTAACACCCGTCTCCGCTCCTCAGGACCCCAAGATATCTCTAGTGGCACGACCCTCCATGGCTCATGCGTTCCCGGTATCGACAGCAGTCCGCCCTGGAAAAGAGCCAGCACCGTGGTGGTACCCGTTAGCACGATAGGTTGACTTCTGGAAGCGGTTGAAGTTGAGGTACGACCCCATCAGGACTCGCGTGGTGATTCCACGCAGGTCAGTCCATGTGAAGCCGCATTGCCTCAGGATTTGTTCGGAGGCAGAGCACCATACGCCCCTCCAGCTCAGTGTAAGGCCGTAGACCTCAATGGGGCAGTCATATCGACGCCAACGTCTTCTGATGCCTTCAATAAGGTCAGCGTTACCCTGATAATAGTTAACTTTCCTCCGGTTACTTTCCGCAAGCGGCATAGAGGTTGAGACGACCTGCACATCCATTACAAGGATCTTTAGGGCTCCAGACGCGATGATGTCCGGCTTCCGAGCACCCAACCGAGTGTGGAACAATGTTTCTCTCTCAACCGCCCATCCGAGGGACGCCAGTTTCTCTGCGACGACTCCAGCCACCTTGTCATGTCTCAGGACCA
>NW_017154347.1:0-254 GCF_001652005.2 Ceratina calcarata
AATGAAAAGTATGGCAAGGTCGGTCGTATGGTGGCCAGGTATCGACAAACAGCTTGAGGATGAAGCGAAATATTGTGAACATTGTGTTGTAACTAATGATAATCCTATTAGAATGAAACTTTCGCCATGGCCGTACCCAAACCAACCTTGGCATAGGATTCATGCAGATTTTGCAGGACCATTTTTAGGACATACATATTTAATAATTATTGATTCTTATTCAAAATGGCCTGAAATATATATCGTAAAAAATA
>NW_017154348.1:0-254 GCF_001652005.2 Ceratina calcarata
AATTATGCGTTAAAAATTGCTTGTGACCAAGAAATACAGATTGAACAATTTTATAATCCTTACTCCTCTGTAATTATAATTTTGTCTAAAAGTTCATTGCTTCAAATATTGGACACAGGTTTTTATTAGACTTAAACTTTTGGCAGAGATCATACAACTTTAAACACATACATTGTAAATACTAAATTTGTGTGTCATTTAAGCATTGATTTATGTATTCAACTTTTGACATTTTTAATTCTTTTATACATTAA
>NW_017154349.1:0-254 GCF_001652005.2 Ceratina calcarata
CGTTCTACAAACCCTGCCGTGTACATCACACCTTCGTATATACTATTTAATGGTATAGACTCTTCAATATTTGTCTTCGTCGGACTCTTCAACGAGATTTGTTCTACTATCAGGGTGCGCATATTTTTTCCCACACGGCTCGCTTCCCCTCTTTTTCGTCCGTATTTCGAGCCCCACTACTATTCCCCTCATGCGCCTGCGCTGACCATTCCTAGTATATCCCCATCAAGTACCAGACCCCACCATGGTCGCGT
>NW_017154350.1:0-254 GCF_001652005.2 Ceratina calcarata
ACATTATACTCTC
Source organism: Ceratina calcarata (assembly GCF_001652005.2). Lineage (NCBI taxonomy): Eukaryota > Metazoa > Arthropoda > Insecta > Hymenoptera > Apidae > Ceratina > Ceratina calcarata. The sequence goes on from NW_017154350.1 coordinate 14, forward strand.
TATAACATTAACTCGTTCAATTCAAGTTGCTTTTGTTTTTGCCCCGTTCCGTTTTCATTTAAATACAAGTCAGTTTCTGGATTAAATGTAATAAAATTATAAACGGTATAAAAAGAACACGAATGCGAAACTTATACGGTAATGATATTTACGAGAATGTTCCATTTGATAAGTTAAAAAGGTTCTCTAGCTTTGGAAACTTGTATATATACACTTCCAAGGAATCTTAATGAAGAAATTC
>NW_017154351.1:0-254 GCF_001652005.2 Ceratina calcarata
TTTTCATTAATTCCTCAAATCCAGGACCATTTATTGCGTTAAATGATCGCAGATCCCTGGCGCAATATCTGACACATGCCTTCACCATATTCTTCTTGTCTTCACTTGATAGTGACACGTTCGATGTATTAATTGTTTCGCTGTTCTCTCCTGCGGCACATGTATGTCGCAGAATATGGGACGTTCCGCTCGATGATTTGTATTTATATACGATTTTACATATTTTACATTCCACGAAATCTAATACTCTATTA
>NW_017154352.1:0-254 GCF_001652005.2 Ceratina calcarata
AGGTAATAGTATCACCTACAATTTATATTTAAAGTATTTGTCGAAATTCCGCAAAAAAAAATTTTTGATTTTTCCCACATTTTTCCAAGGGATACCCCTTCAGATTTCCTCCAAATTTTCGTTTTTTGCCAATAACTCCCAAACGGATAGACTTAGGAAGACATTTATATGACCATTTTGTAGAGGACGACGAGATCTACAATTTCCATATAAAAAGTTTACGCTAACGTCTATAGTTAACGAGTTATTTGCAA
>NW_017154353.1:0-254 GCF_001652005.2 Ceratina calcarata
ATTTTTAAATTCGCTCCATTTTAATATGAAGCGTAATTGGTTACAAATCCAAAATGGCCGACGAGTGGAAGTGACCATGTTTTTACATCATGGCAGTATCGTTGGAAACACCCTGAACTGGAAACCTAACTTAACCTAATCTAGAAAATCTGTATAAAAATGTCTGACTTAGAAACTGAATTACATTTATATTAAAGTCGTCGTACAATTTATATGCCAAAAAAGTGCTCGACAACCCCCGGACGATGTATAAA
>NW_017154354.1:0-254 GCF_001652005.2 Ceratina calcarata
AACGCGGGGAAAATCCATCATGGACACCCCCATCGTTTCTCTCCCCAAACACTAAAAACCCCGCGATGGCTCTGGAGACACGGCGCAAATAGGGTCGACCGAGGACCCCTTTCGGATTGCGCTCGGTCCCTTCTCGCTGGACCGTATGGGTGCTTAGAGAAAAGAGACTGTGCGTCAGCTGAAAGCTTAAGGATTGAATGAGGCAAGTTGCCTAAATGTGTACATGTATAGAGTGTACATTGCATAGTTACTCA
>NW_017154355.1:0-254 GCF_001652005.2 Ceratina calcarata
GAATGACGAGCGACAGCGGTATCGAAGTATTTACATCAATTTATTTCCATGAACACTGATACTTTGGACACTTGTACCTGGCAAATGTCCTTTACCTGTACGTAGGTGTTTCGGGAAAAGTCATAACCAGTAAAATGACTAATTTCATTTCTGCGTCACCCTTCAATATTTTTAGGCACTTGCCTTACTTTATCGCACCTGACCCTTCTTGGTAAAAATGGATTTCTTCAAACGGTCATTTCGAAGGTCTCTCC
>NW_017154357.1:0-3448 GCF_001652005.2 Ceratina calcarata
ATCTCTGCTAAAAAGGTTCTGGAATATGCTACGGTGGACCCCTTTCCCGAGTTGATCGCAAGGTGCAGCACTAGTATGGAGGATGTGGCGCCTTGTCACATGGAAAGAAAAATTCCCTACGCGTAGCATCTAGTCTTAGTATAGTTAGTTTTAACCGCGCTAGTTAGTAAGCTTAGTTTTAAGAACACGCGAACGTTTGGACTTCCTCTCCTTCCTTACTTGCTCGTACCTGAAGCTACAAAAGAGCCACGCCGTTAGTGACCTGTGCAATTTAAGATTAAAAGAACGAACCAAAGAATAAACGTACAGCACTTGTGTGAGTAAAGTAAAGTGTTTTAATAAAACCAGATGACCACGCCGGGTCGCTACATTGGTTCCGAACCCGATTTTATTGGATTCGAAAAAGTGAAACCACGTGGCCACCATGACCGAAAGTGTGAACGATGCTAAAGTAGAGGTGCAAGCCAGTGAGTTCAGAAACGTTAAGCTGCCCAAATTTTGGAAGGAAGAACCACGACTATGGTTCATAATGCTTGAACGCGAATTTGCTGCGTACAACAACGTGAAGGCGGAGGCGATAAAGTGTTCCGCAGTGCTAAGGAACCTCGACCAGGCGACAATGAAAATTGTTCTGGACATCATTGAAGCTCTGCCGGAAAAGAGTACGTATCAAGACCTAAAAACGGCTCTCATCGAACGGTTGGCAAAATCGGACGAGGCCAACCTGAGGCATCTGCTTTCGAGACTCGAGCTAGCAGATCGTAAGCCATCGGAACTGCTAAGAGAGATGATGCAGTTAGCGGGAGAAAATGTCAGCGAAAATGCAGTCCGGACACTATGGATGCAGCGATTACCCGTTCGAGTACAAGAAGTCTTAACCATTCTCGATGGTGCAGAATTGGATCGTTTGTCGAAGGTGGCCGACAAAACCATTGAACGCTCCACATTGGAGGTGGCCACCGTGGCTGGTTCTTCGCACGCCAAGATGGACGCCGGACGTGAGAAGGACAGCGAGCTGGCAGCCATTATCAAAAGGCTCTCGCGCATCGAGACGCAGTTGGCTAGGCGTAGCCGAAGCCCATGGAGACGTCGTTTCCAAAGAAGGCAGAGAAGCAGTTCCAGAGGCAGCAACTCCGAAAATGCAGAACGGAATGGACTCTGCTACTTCCACCACAGATTTGGCACTAAGGCTTGGAAGTGCAAGGAACCCTGCGCATGGGTGCCCCCCGAGAAGAAGAAGCAGACGGAAAACTAAAATCTCCGTCACGGGAAGAGGCGCTCGTCGATGGAAGCAAGAAACACCGCCTCAGCATCAGGGACAAGAGGACCAATACAGAGTTCCTGATAGATACCGGAGCGGATGTGTCAGTTGTTCCAAAGAAGTACGGCGACCGGAACGTCAGGGTAAGCGCCTTCAAATTATATGCGGCAAATGGAGCGGTAATAGACACTTTTGGTGAAAAATTATTATCCTTAAATTTAGGTTTACGTAGAGAATTTTCTTGGCGTTTTATAGTGGCTGATGTCACAAAACCAATTATCGGTGCAGATTTTTTACACTTTCACAACTTGTTAGTAGATTTGCGAAATAGCAGAATCTTGGATGGTTGTACTCAAATTCACAAAAATATTCCCTTGTCAAACGATAATTCACCATCCGTATCAACAATAGACAATAATAACCGTTTCGCTAAATTACTCAGGGAATTCATTGACATCACCAAACTGAGAACAAACAAAACTATGATGCACAACGTCAATCATCATATAATAACAAAAGGCCATCCATTTGCCGAGCGAGCGAGGCGTTTACCTCCCGAAAAATTAAAGATAGCACGAGCCGAGTTTGAGCAAATGCTAAAAGAAAATGTCTGTCGGCCGTCTGAAAGCCAGTGGGCCAGTCCGTTACATATGGTCCCAAAAAAAGCAGGCGAATGGAGACCATGCGGGGACTATCGTCGCCTAAATGGCATGACCGTACCGAATAGGTACCCTCTACCTCATATTCATGATGCAGCTCATCGTTTTCACGGCTGCACGGTTTTTTCAAAGATAGATTTAAAGCGAGCATATTTCCAAATTCCGGTAGCACCGGAGGACATAGAGAAAACTGCTGTGATAACACCTTTTGGGTTATACGAATTTATGGTCATGCCATTTGGGCTATGCAATGCCGCACAGACATTTCAAAGGCTCATGGATTCCACATTACGAGGCTTACACTTTTGCCAATGTTATATAGACGACATAATTGTCGCTTCTCCTGATGTGGAAGCGCATGAGCAACACTTACGTCTAGTATTTAATAGATTAAGAGAGAATGGTTTAACTATAAATTTAGCCAAATGTAAGTTCGCGGAAAAAGCAATAGAATATTTAGGATGTAAGGTTAGTGTTGAAGGGATCGCGCCGCTGGAAGAGCGGGTCCAAGCGATTCGAGAGTACCAGAAACCCAAAACATTAGCCGAACTTCGTAGATTTCTAGGAGTAATTGGATTTTATCGCAGGTTCCTCCCTCAAGCAGCAAACTGGCTGGATCCGCTTAATAAACATCTGAAGGGTGCGCATAAAAGAGACCAAAGGCCGGTTGATTGGGACGATGAGTCAGAAAAGGCATTTCTGGAAGCGAAAGAGCGTGTAGCAGCAGCGTCCTTGCTGCATTTTCCAAAGGAAAACGCTCCGTTACTGTTGCGTACCGACGCTTGCGATATTGCAATCGGAGCCGCGCTCGAACAATTGGTAAACGGGAAATGGGAACCACTCGGTTTTTTCTCGCAGAAACTGGAGAAAGCACAAGCAAACTACAGTGTATATGACAGGGAGTTACTAGCCATATATAAGAGCCTCAAATTTTTTAGCCATTTTGTAGAGGTTAGAGAATTACGCATTCATACTGACCACAAACCGTTAATATACGCGTTCCAGTAAAAAGCTGACAAGGCTAGTCCACGTCAATTGCGGCAACTCGACTACATCGGCCAATTTACCACCGATATATCCTATATTGATGGTAAGAATAAAATAGTAGCCGATGCTTTGTCTAGGTTGCAAACAATACAACTACCCGTGATAGTTTCTACAGAAGAATTAATACAAACACAGGCAAAAGGTGAGGAATTAAAAGAAATAATAGAAGAAACCCCTAACAAATGGAACTTTCAGAAAATATATTTAGACAGTTCAGATCAATATATTTATGGCGATGTAGTTAGAAACAGTATTAGACCTTATGTGCCACAATGTTTAAGAAAACAAATTTTCTACAAAATACACGACATATCGCATCCTAGTGGAAGAACATCAAAAAAGTTGATAGCGAAGAGTTTCGTTCGGCCGAAAATGAATAAGGATATAACCGAGTGGTCCCGTACTTGTATAGCATGTCACAAAAGTAAGATACATCGTCACAATAGGCCAGCCCCTCAGAAAATAGAAATACCTACTGGTA
>NW_017154358.1:0-254 GCF_001652005.2 Ceratina calcarata
TAATAAATTATTAAAACTTATAATTGTTAAATCAAATAAATATATTTATATAAAATTAAATATTCAAACCCTATCGCATCCACTTAACGGTCGTAAAAGCTCGGAATTTATCAATTAATTAATTATAGAACATTTATTCGTCCTTATTGCTATTTTGATCTAGTAAACAAAATTTCAAGTAAATAACAAACATCTTTCTTAGAACCTATCTATCCTATTAGAAATAAGTAGGGGGTCAATCTGGTATTAAAACA
>NW_017154359.1:0-254 GCF_001652005.2 Ceratina calcarata
GAAAATAAAACTCGGCGTGCTAACACATGGCGCGTGACTCCATGGTCGTCGATGAACAGCCACGCTATATTATTCGTTTATTAATATCTATGTTATTAATGTAGCCCGTATTTAAATATTATTATTAAAGCTAGTGTTAAGACAAATGGTCTGTTCTTTCTCCCCTGCGCCTACAAGGTTATGGGCCCAGCACGCTTCCACTGCGCTAATTTTGTTACGGCATATGCAATATCTGGTCTCGTGCTTCGTGCCAC
>NW_017154360.1:0-254 GCF_001652005.2 Ceratina calcarata
CAAAGCGGATTTAGATGTACTTTCGTAAGTATTGATCAATATTACGTAAAAGAATGCATTTTTATATTGCTCTTCTACTTCCTATTGTTTATAAACTATCAACTCTTACCTACCGATTGTTTCAATAAATTGCGACAGATAATAAAATATTGATCTATTATATTAACTAAATTAAAAATTATAATTATTTAATTCTTACTCATCTACATACTATAGCATTCATGTGTTTATTTTTTCAGGGAAGTTCGACACCC
>NW_017154361.1:0-254 GCF_001652005.2 Ceratina calcarata
CCTAGCTGAAGCGGGCTAAATCTGCTAAAGAGTTGCCGCCGTGGCTGTACCTGCGCGGGATGTCTACCGGCGATTTTCACGAAGCTCTGGGCAGCTTTACTCGCCGAAGGCGCTTTTGGGCTCTGAGCCAGCATCATTAGTCGGTTACAGGCGCAATGGCTGGATGAATATCACGCGTGGGCGCAACATGACCTGACCGATCCGCGTTAGGCCTATTTCTGGGCGGATTCCATCTACCGCAACGTCCAGCAGGA
>NW_017154362.1:0-254 GCF_001652005.2 Ceratina calcarata
CGTAAAGAATGATTACTATTTTATTTGGAGTATAATTATAAATGACAATATTTTAGGAGCAAGATGATAATCAAGAATTTGAATATGGTATGAAAAGACTTATTCGAAGCTTAGGTGGCTCGAAAACAACTAGAATAGGTTCTTATACAACTTTAGCAACTTTCTTAATGCTGAACCCTGAAATATCTATAAAAAAATTTATATCTATAGTGAATACTGAATTACATCCAGTAAATAGTAACAGTAAAAGTGTA
>NW_017154363.1:0-254 GCF_001652005.2 Ceratina calcarata
ACGACCGAATGTTAACCATCAGTTCAGAAATAGTTTAATCAAAATATCGATTATAATCTAATCGTAACTGATCTTATCGATTAGAATTTAATCATTAATTGTTAGTGTGGTAATTAAAAAATTTGGAATTCTACCCCAAAAAGTTATAAAAGTTGTGCAAACAACGTAAAGAACAGAATACTTTGATAGAAACACTTTTGGAAACTCGAAGTGGCAAAAGATGCCAACGATACGCGGAGTTCCCAAGCGGTCAC
>NW_017154364.1:0-254 GCF_001652005.2 Ceratina calcarata
TGAGATGTCTAGTCCCTATACTGAAAAAAAGATCTTTTAACATTATTTTATTTTCCACGATTCTTAGATTCAATAGAGCGAGCTTCGATGTGCTCTTGTGGATTTAGCAAGTAATCAGGTTGAATGCGAGATTACAATTTTACATAATTTTAAAATAATTTCCAATTTCCAGCACCTGAGTTAAGTCCACAAATTTCCTATCGCTACGGATCAGTTCATGGATGTCGACATGCATCGATCAGTCATACGACGAT
>NW_017154365.1:0-254 GCF_001652005.2 Ceratina calcarata
TAAAAGATTTTCGAGGCACTCGTTTACTCATCAACGCCCAGCTCAAACCCATGGACCTATAGTGTAGGATTTATACATTTGGGGATATACATATACCTTTCATGACGTAAGGGCGCAGTAGATTAGAAGGGAATTCACCCCTGAGGGTGTGAAAAGGGTGCTAATATATTTTTATGGATATCTTCATATCTTTAAGGTATATATTTGGTTTCTGTTTTCGAAAGTTATTCATACAAGTACATAGAATAAGTTTC
>NW_017154367.1:0-254 GCF_001652005.2 Ceratina calcarata
TGTATCTTTAATCCATTATTAATTGAATTAATATCGAACTTCGCTCCCGACGCGTTAATCCTTCTCATGTGCATAACCAGTACAGCCTTCGGTAATCCCAGATTTCCAGAAATCAATCGACTCATCTGGGTACATTGTTCGAGTGACTGGCGATCGTATGATTTTATTTCATCAAACTCCAAAATTGTTATTTAGACGCTAAACCGTTTCTTACTCGAGTGTACACGTGCGAGTGTGAAAAGTAAAAAAAAAAA
>NW_017154368.1:0-1976 GCF_001652005.2 Ceratina calcarata
TGTTTGAGTACACATTTATTTGAGTACTTAATAAGTACTCCTAATTAAGTAAACTGTTAATAAGTTAAGTACTAACTTAGGTCCTGACTACAATTCCTAAGATCTGATCCTCATAGACATTATCTACCTTCACAGATGATTCATTAGTTATTTTATTAGAGCTTAAGTTCCTCATTCATGACGTTCTTCTTGGAAAGCCGTTAGCTCGGCGTTGAATCCTTGGTAGTAGTCTTGGAAGTGAAAACCGTTTGTTTCCCGCAATCTGGCATGGCGGTAAATTTCGGGGCGAGTGGTGGCGTGCATGGTTAGAGGCTCAGAACGTAGAGAGGCTGAGTGGAACTTAAAGGGGTTGGACTACCCCAACGGCAGTCGAACCCTTGCGGGGAATCAGCTGATCTCCCATCGACTGCTCTCTCTTGCAAATTAGTATCATGGCAGTTTTAGTATAATATAGCAATTTTTAAGGCTTCATGCCTGCAAGGATGAAATCCTTGACATTAAGTATGGAGTCGAACGCAAAGATTTAACTTCAGAGACGCAAAAGACGGTCTCAGACATTTAAATATATTCTTACAATACCTCATCCACTGTATTTTATTCCGTCCGCGAAATAATGTTTTCACTGTTCGTTAAAAATATTGAAAGCTTCGATAACATTCGGAATGAAATAATATTACGTAGAACAGGAATTGTTTCTCTTCAGTCGAGGCACTATGTATAATTCTACGCGTGGCTGACGAAAGTTCCGAGCTCTGTATAAATTTTCAATATTTATGAAATCGTGTTTTCAGATCGAGATCGATTGATCGATCGATGATCAGGAACAGGAACCGGAGGACGTTGTTTATCAAATCGGGCATCGTTCGAGATCCACGGATAGGGAAACGAGTATTGCGACAGTAAATTCTTATTACTCAATCTGTTCCGGAGATAAGCGGAACGAGCGCTTCCTCCGTTGACTTCCGGTGGCTATCGTGCGCTGGCAAAGTTGCCTCCGAGACATGAAACCTGAACGTACGGTGAACGAGATCGTTGAAAGCGGATAGAGCCACGGTTTACATATCACGGTGAGAAAACCAGGATACCAATTGCCCCCTCGAAAAAATTGCTCAATAAAATCGAACGTTCTTATAGACAACGCGACGTCAGAAAAAAAATAAATCAAAAAACACCAAACGTGAAAGCAGCAATAATGAAAACTAATTAAAATGAGGATTGACTCGTTTGGGAATCGCGAGAACAGGTCGTTGGCCCTGGCAATTTTTCTTTTCGTTGGGTGAGCATCAAGGCATCGGTCTATCGTTCCAACTTAGTTGCCGACGAACTTTACAAGTTCCGAGAGGTAGTGTGGGGCCAGTCGAGACTTTATCTTAACTCAACATTCCCTTCGAATTCGATAAATCCCACCCTCGTTCTCGCCCTAGCCTTCGCGTCCCGTTTGACCGCAACTTTTCCCACCTAATCGATGAACCGACACCGATTACCACCTGTCCTGATCCCTCAGACCAGAGACAAATAAGTCCAGCAGTAAATCCACCGTCACCGTTGAATTATAATTAGTTATAAAACCAGGACAAAGCAGTTAGCTCAGTTTTTTTTTTTTTTGTTGAAAAGTCCACCTGGAATGGTTATTTAGAATGACGTACACATTGAACGGGGGATGAAAAGACGGCGGGGGCGAAAAATCAAAATGTCCCGACGGGAGATCAAGTTTTATCCGACTCGAGCGAGACACGCCGTCGTCTATTATCCGGCATTATATTTCGCGTTATTCGACGACGCAATTTCACTGGATTTACCCATCGCGGATGAAATGAACGAAAAAAAAAAAATAAAAAACGAGAGTAGAGCCCCGACTTCTGATTGGTCTCAATCGGATTGGCGACGCGCTGCTGGAACCTGGTGACTGAAAATTGGGCAGTCGCCAGACGTTTCGGACGAAGACACGTACTCTACAGTTTTTCTCTTTATTGCGT
>NW_017154368.1:2387-3413 GCF_001652005.2 Ceratina calcarata
CTACAAGATAATACAAATAGAGAGAGAGAGAATATAAAAAGAAGGACAGAGATCCCCCAAAGCTTCTCGCTTCTTGGAGCATCGTCGCTACTCTTCTATCTTACGACTTTTGACAGCCACGCACACTCCAGATATTTTATATAACTCAATGCATATGGCATTATTAGACATGTCCCCAATGATCATGGGCAACGTAAGTGGGGGCAAAAAACAGCTCGGGAAGAGGGGAAATCCTACATTCTGGCATCCCTGGATACGTGCAACACGTCTATTGAAAAGAATGGAGATCGTGACATGCTACGTAGGACATCCTGAGGAATCGGTTAAACTGCTACGTCTTGGGTCGTGAACCGTACGGTGGGGCACTATTTCACCGAGATTCCCTGCCGAGCATAAGTCGCAAGGGGCCGTAATTCGATATACCATGATATATAAGTAATCATAAGAAGCTATTACGTAGCGGAAAGTGTCGCTCTGTTCCGTGGACTCATGTTTATTGTACAGTCTCCGTGCGCTCGCTGCTCGGCCGCAAAATATAAGGCGGTAGAGGAAAGTCGGCGCGCATCCGGCATACACCGACTCGCATTCGGCTCAACATCAAAGGTAAAAGTACTCTCGGTTTATACATAATTAAATACGCTAGTCCGTATGGCGTTTCACGTGGAAGACGTCTCGTTAAAATATGCAGCGAATCTCCCTATCCGGCACCGACCACCCCTAACCCCCACCGCCGTACGCCGGAGCACAGGCTTGAGGGACGTGGAACATTCCGGCGTGACCGGATAAAGAAAATCGCCCGTGGGAATTGAAAAAATTACGAGGCACGCGTGGCTACCAACGAAATTTTGCCCGATCTGCTTGAACCCCGGAACTGGCCATTAACGCCGGCGACTGGTCGCGTCCCTTTAATATAAACGACCCCTAATTAGGGTGAATGTGTGTCGTACACGCAGGCTGTTTTGTACTCTTCAGGTCATAGCATGGTTTCTGAGGATCAGAAGAATATGAGATTTATTTAATTCATTA
>NW_017154370.1:0-254 GCF_001652005.2 Ceratina calcarata
AACAAAGTAACGTTCAAGGCGACCGATTACGTACACGTGCTAAAAGAACCACGTAGGGAAACTTAATGCCCATTACGTAGTGCCTTTAACAGCTTGTAAGTAAATAAGCAAAAGAATGCGATTCTTATACAATCTTACTCTAGTGAGAATTTGCAAAACATTCAGACAAGTTAAAACTCGCATACACTCTGGAATCCTATCGAATCACGCGCGTTAGTACTACGAGGTCGAGGTTTTAGTCCGTTAAGTAGTAA
>NW_017154371.1:0-254 GCF_001652005.2 Ceratina calcarata
TTTGTAAATAATAATTGCTTTAGAAGTGATGCTTTCTTTGCTGGCCCTTTTGATGTATATACTGTTTTCAGCGCCGTCCACGCATCTTTCGATGTTTCGCAATTCTTCACATGACATAATTCAGAAGGACTCATTGCAAAAACAATATCAGACTTCGCTTTTCTGTCTTGTTTTACCCATGCTGCGATATCTGCCGGAATTTCCGGCTTCGGCCTTGAACCATCTACGTAGCACCATAAGTCATTTTTTATTAA
>NW_017154372.1:0-254 GCF_001652005.2 Ceratina calcarata
ACGCCGAGAATCTTGTCACGTAAAGCGCGTAACTTTAAAATGATTGTTAACATTCTGGATCACCACTATGAACAATCGATTTATTTGAGAGACACAAAGCAGACGTGCACAATAGCTCAGACGATTGATGACTGACTGCCTGCGGTTTAGAGTCGTATTTATATTACAATCTTATGATTCAACGCTTGAGTAACGGGCCCATATCGCTACTGTGTGGTCTAATTCGCATGGTGTTTTGGGTAGCATTCGCGGTA
>NW_017154373.1:0-254 GCF_001652005.2 Ceratina calcarata
CATAGAAACGCCGGAAGAATTTATTACAAGAGTTAAACTATATCCAAAATTTCTCCCCTAAACAGAATGAAGTTAATAATAAATAGCCGACGGAAAATGGGCTTCTTGCGAACCCAGAACCAGCATTGAAATAACAAATATTCACAATATCTTACTTGATCAATTCATAGGAATTCATTATAGAACGCTACTATAAAGATAAATTATACTTAAAATCTCTCTCCTACATAACAGAATATAATTAATAATGAATA
>NW_017154374.1:0-254 GCF_001652005.2 Ceratina calcarata
GTTTGTCGATTAAATCCAGGCAATTAACGTGAATTATTAGCGATATCTTTTGAAAAGTTAATTAAAAGAGGACGCGCACAGAGTGAGAAAAACTTTCCTACTTGCTACGATCAAGAAAAAGTTTAATTAAATATTAAATAAATGCGCTCTACCGCGTCGACGCTGGGACAATGCTTCCACGTGTAATTAATTTATGATAAGATTTACCTCGAGAAAATTGCAAGACGAAGCGCAAATTGAATACCGCTGCAGCC
>NW_017154375.1:0-254 GCF_001652005.2 Ceratina calcarata
TTCAAACTTACAAGTACCTGGGATAGAAGGAAGAGGTTATAAAAAAAGGAGATTATGATTAAAACACTGTAATCTATTACAAAAGCCGTAAGTATTATCACCTTTTTCCGCTTTATATGACTTTCAATGTCTTTGTGTTATAGGTCGTTGAATTCGTTTTAAGCTTCTCTATCATGATACGGAAGCAAAAATATACCGATCCATTTAAAAAATTGGCGGTGACCTTAGCGTAGGTTCAACGCCTCCACCAGTAA
>NW_017154376.1:0-254 GCF_001652005.2 Ceratina calcarata
ATCACCATGGCTCCACCCCATTTCAAGGCCTAACACTAGTTCTGGGACACCCTGTTCACACACACAGTCATATAATTTTATTCTAGCTTATTGGCCCAGAAATGAACTTGGCTTACAATTTGCCCCTCCGTACGTTCCGTATTCCGCCCTCTCGCCACTTCCTTCATTTTCATAATCTTATTTTTTTTATTCTACATTTTGTACTTCTATTGCAAATATAACAAAATATAATAAAATGCTGTTTTGTATAATTA
>NW_017154377.1:0-254 GCF_001652005.2 Ceratina calcarata
ACCTAGCAGATAGGAAGGTTCTCAGCTGCTCGAACGAAGGAAAATCCTTTTCCTCTTCGTGGGACATGTCCCAGCTTCGCCGAGTTTCACTGTCTGTTCGCCGCACCGTTAAGAAATTCAGCCAATCGCTCCAGGAATCGATTGGACGTTTCATCTCTCTCAGAGCGTCTACTGCGTTTATAATCTTATGCAGTAAAGTACGCAGTTGGGTTGCCGACGCACAAGTCATAACTGGCAAGGACATGAGCGATCCC
>NW_017154378.1:0-254 GCF_001652005.2 Ceratina calcarata
AGCGTGACTCCTATGACCATCTTCGGCGACAATCAAGGATCGCAAGAGTTGGCCAGGAATCCGATATTTCATTCCAGAACTAAGCACATTGATGTGAAACATCATTTCGTGCGGGAAGCCGTCGAGAAGAATCTCGTAGATCTTCGATATATTCCATCGAAGAAGATGCCCGCCGACGTGCTGACCAAAGGTCTGCCGACCTCGTCTCATGTTGAATGTGTTAAAAGATTGGGTATCGTAAAGCGAAGTTTATT
>NW_017154379.1:0-475 GCF_001652005.2 Ceratina calcarata
AATATTCGATATTTTTCTATTCTATATGATTTCTCGCCTACTGATTTTTTTCTGTGACTAATCTGTTTAGGTATTAGTATTCGATTTTGTCCAGATGAATTTTTCCTGATTTGCAGGCGAATTAAAAATAATGGCTAGGCGGACGAATTCCAGGAACTCGGTATTTATTTCGTTTTTTTCTCACTTTCTCCGCTCTCGTCGATTGCACCGGACTCGCCGGGACTGGCCGTGCAGCTGCGGCTGTTATTATGCAGCCGTGACTTTCGTCTACTACGTATCTAACCGTATCCGTTCGGGTTCGGGCTTAATTAACAGCCGGGTATACTGGATTATGCATTTTAATTCATCGTTTCCTACTCTTACTGCCGGCAGTGAAATTCTGATAAAGTTTATATCAATAAAATTGTATCAGGATATCCGCCGGCTCGAACGTCCTTGTTGGTCACAGGTTGCAGTAGTTTTTGTGTATCGTTAA
>NW_017154379.1:1676-2094 GCF_001652005.2 Ceratina calcarata
TGTTTAAAATAGAAATGTTTATCTAAAGCATTTTTTTTAAACTCTGCTATTATAAATAATGCAATTTATTAATTAGATCATTTAAATTCAATAAAAATGATTTTTAATTTATACATTTAAAATAGTTTATATATTTTGTTATTAAATTTGTGAAGAAACTAACAAGTTGGACGATTTTCACCCTTGACTCGAATCACTTTCACCCTCCAGTTCGCGTGCATTGTTCGGGCGACGCGTTTCCACTGGGGGAATAAATATTTAACAAACAGGTGGCCAAGATGACTCCTCTCTCTGGTAGAAAGTTCCTTGTTGGTAGGCGAGCAGGTACACTGACTACCTACCCGTGTATTCTTGAGAGCGGCGGGTTTCTAATACATCAATATTTCTCGGCCGCGCGGGCAAGAAAAGAAAAAAAAAA
>NW_017154380.1:0-254 GCF_001652005.2 Ceratina calcarata
CTTATAAATCTTCGTTACGTGTTAATGGATATTTCAATGTTAACTTCAGGTAGCAGAAGAAAGTAGATCCTTTAAACACTTGTGTTAATTAGCAAATTAAATCGTGTAACTAAGAACACTTTTTTACAGTCTGTGTTAGAAATTCGGGATTTAATACGAAGATTACGCATGGGTTACATGCGCTTCGTAGAAATTTCGCATTTATTCCTGGAAGATTGACGGTATCGTCAATCGCTGGGAATTCGATGTTCCGG
>NW_017154381.1:0-254 GCF_001652005.2 Ceratina calcarata
TAAACACATATGATATGGCGGACGCAGACGGATAACGAGTTACACGAGTTATTATCCGCTATATTATACTAAAGCTACGGATAGGGTATTAGGGTTACAGTGACTATACTAGACTAGGTATACTAAACGCGGTTATCTCGAACGAGCGGAGCTAGTCTCTCGGCGTGCCTCTCAACGGGTAGGTTCCGAGCAGACAAGGTACGACGAAGCGACGTAAGTCCGTGTGCGTCCGCGGGAGCGGGAAGTCGATGGTT
>NW_017154382.1:0-254 GCF_001652005.2 Ceratina calcarata
AAACGGGATTTGTGACCCAAGAAGGTCAATTCCAATGGACATGTCTCCCGTTCGGGTTGAAGACATCACCGGCTATTTTTCAAAGAATGTTGAGCAATATAATAAGGAAACATAAACTGTCAGATTTCTCAGTGAACTATATTGATGATATATTAATTTTTTCAAAATCTTTCGAAGAGCATGTAAAACATCTATCGCAATTACTAGAAGCAATAATGAATGAAGGGTTCAGATTAAAACTTTCCAAATGCACA
>NW_017154383.1:0-254 GCF_001652005.2 Ceratina calcarata
AGTTACTAATAGTTTTGTTGTAAGGGTTTCATGATTATTATTTTATGGGGGGTCTCTAAATTGCTGCAAAGAATTAAGGGCATTCCGAACATGTTGCTCGAGGCGCAGAGTATGCGCGGTGCCCGTGCAGATGGGATGCACTTTGATGAATCGCACATGCACGGGCACCACGTGGATCGTCGGCAGTCAGGGTAGGGGCCAGGGTGCGCATATTTTTTCGGTCGGCCGGAAAGTAGGGACGACGCGACCATGGT
>NW_017154384.1:0-254 GCF_001652005.2 Ceratina calcarata
TCGATCGTTTCGGATCGAGACACGGACTTCCTCCATCTCCAGAAGCGCTGTAAATAGCAGACGACCCGAGCGCAGATGTAAGAGGGAGGTTTAGTGCTGGTGCAGAACCCGCTGCTCCCTCCAAATAAATGAAGTCTGGGATGTATTAAAAGGATAAATGTTAGAATCGTCGCGGTAAAAACGGCGAGCGATACACATCCGCGCCTATCACGCGTATGTGTAAGTGGCCCGTGGCCGACGATCAACAACAGTAA
>NW_017154385.1:0-254 GCF_001652005.2 Ceratina calcarata
GTGTTGATGCCCACTATGTCGGTATTCCAGCCCCTCCAGCACCCGTCACTGGCGGCTGGCGGCGCGGATAAACAACCTAAGGCCAACACCACAATCCGAACTCGGTGTCGTTAGCCTACCGCACGGCATCTGCCTCGTCAGTCAAAAGAAATAGCAGCACCACCAGCCCAAGGTTTCTTCACGGGCGAATCGCATCCCCTTACTGACATCGTCAATAAGGGTCGGCTTAAAGAAGGTGCGGTCCAATTCATGGA
>NW_017154386.1:0-254 GCF_001652005.2 Ceratina calcarata
CCCCAGCAGCAGCCGCATGCGACTTGCTATACGGTCAGCGCTGTGCACTACTGACCCGGCTTTCCTGCTCTGGCTTGGCCCAGAGTCGTTGGCGCCAAACAGCAATACCGCCTTGCATTTAATTCTGCCTTTGACGTCGAATATCAATGATCTGCGGCATGGCAGAAGCGGCTGTCATGCAGGACATTTATGTACGTCCGCTGTCGAACTATTATCTGCGTTCGCGTCGGCGGCCCAGACTGTTGCTGGGCTAC
>NW_017154387.1:0-254 GCF_001652005.2 Ceratina calcarata
CCTTTATATTCGTTTCATAATAGGAGCATTGAAATGTATTCAATACCACAGAAATGTTTATGAACTCTTGTTCGTTGTCTTATAATGCCAGATACGAATAGTAAAATTAATTATTTCAATAAAACTTTTCTTCTCTATCATACATTGTCTTCGCTAGTCTAAAAAAAAGTTTTAAGTACAACCAATGGCACAATAATTTTTTATTTCCTTCGTTGTGAAGACTTGCTCCATCAGTCCTTCAAGTTTCCTCCACC
>NW_017154388.1:0-253 GCF_001652005.2 Ceratina calcarata
ATTTAATGCTACGAAATAATTTAATTTAATGCCTGCTATCTGGAAATTTTAGCCCATAAATTCAACTCCATTAGAATGCTTTCAGTGCTTTCAATTAGAAATTAAATTGCTTTCATTTTACGAGATGTTTACGCGAAGGAAATAACGAAAGTAAACTGTTTGCGAGTGTCACTGTTAATTATTTTTACGGTTTATAAAAACTTGAAGTAATTATTTGTATTTCATTAATCAACAAATGAACTGGCTGTATGAC
>NW_017154389.1:0-1303 GCF_001652005.2 Ceratina calcarata
TGACAGAGCGGAGCAACGACTGTGCTCGGGAGAACGTACCTTCCACCGTGTCTACAGAGACCTTAGCAACATCACGCGATCGGTAGACCAATTTTTTTTGGTATCTTATGTGACATCAACTTTAAAAAAAATTTCAGCCTTATAGAAATAAGTTCAATTCATTAATTTTTTATACATCTTGCATGGGTGGTAGACTTGTATTAGCAACGCTTTCAACTCGGTAGACTATCACTGTTTGAAGATTGAAATGGTGCATGGCTTAAGAGCATTGCTCGGCCTGCAATTATTAACTTAATTCCGTGTTTCGAGAATTCGATTACGAATACCGTAACGTTACACGCAACGAGAGTTTTCGAATACGAATTATCGACGAAAGGTGTTTCTCTTTCTGAAACACCTTAATTAGAAAGAGATCGCATGTAGTCGATTTCTACGCCGCATCGCGGCGAAATAGCTTTCGTGGAAAGGAGACGCGGAGGCCCTCGTCATTCTGTTCTGTACTTTCAAGACGCTCGATTATAGATAATTTCGACAAGAACGATTATCGTTCGACCGATACGAATCTATTACGAGTGCATCCTAATTCGTAATTTGAGAAAGTAGGATTACCTCCGAATAGGAATATTCATGCTTCTAACGTGAATTCCTATTCGCGTAATTCATATTCGATTACGAATTACACAAGACGGAAAGATTATCTTCCGTTCCTGACGTTCGCACTGATTATCAGTATTGGAACAAGGACACGTCTAGTTTATACGTGTCCGAGTCTCGGACGTTCACGTGACCATCACAGCTCTTGTACGTAGCTGGTCGCCGGTTGAATTATCCCGGTAGGGATTTTTGTGACAGTCCGTAGTATTCTACATCGGGCCTGATCGTAGTTGTCAGATAGCTCCCCCGGGTAGATGCTCCTTGGTATCGTCCGAATTATTTTACAAGGGGACAGATTATAGTAGCGGTCAGTCGGAGTTCCGGCCTTACAACCCGGGCTCCCTCACGCAGAATAGCTAACTGCGTGAGCAGCTTGTAAAAGACGTTCGCAGGTTCTGTTTCGGCGCACCGAACCAGTGCAACGTAAAGTCCTCCTTACTTGATTAATCGTGAGTTGAGTTGACCCCGAGACGAGAAATTATTCTCGTCTCCACCATACAGTCCACTCTCTAATAATCACAACAGACAAATTTAATTTGTCGCTGTTGATTCCCTGTTTACAGATCTCGCTGGTAAGGACAAAGGACCGCCGCGGCGAGAAACATATTTATTTTCAATTCTACATTAAAATAAATTGTTGGTTGTATAC
>NW_017154389.1:2085-4011 GCF_001652005.2 Ceratina calcarata
GTGTTACTCTTCATTTAAAAATTTTCAAACACTTACACTGTTGTTCCTGCACTCTAACATTAAACGTCTCCGAAAGAAGCCGATTGTTTTTCATTCACAAAATGAACTTCACTGTCCGCGTGGCCCATGAACTACACGATGCGCGAAGGGCGCGACTCGATCGGGATGACGCTCTTTGTATCGACATCGGCGGATAACCAGCTTCGCGTTAGGTGAACACCCGGATCATTTCGTAATACTCTACTGGATCTTTTGGGATTCGTCATTGAGTTGATGTGCACGACTCGATACCTACTGATTTGTCTCTCACAATTTTCCTTCGGGAGAATTTTCCCTACTCGATGGCCAAATTCTTTAGTGAAACTGTTTTTAGCATTCCTGAAGGAAACCCGACCTTCGATTCCTTGTCATATTTACAACATTCCCCACGAGTTAAACACTAATACCTCCGCGACTTGCAGCTACCAACCGTCGACGCCTGGATTGCCCTTTGCCGTAGCCGTAGACACATTGTACGTAGGTAAAAACCGTGCCATAATCCGTACGAAAGAACTTTCGCCAGCTTATTATTTTCAATTTCCCTTAACGTTTCGTTAACTAGTTGAACGCGTAAACCCGTCGGTATGCACTTCATCTGGCATTAGTGGTAACTAAAGGTAGAAGGACATCTTTTACTACGTTCAACAAGTCAAAGGTACTTTTTATTATCGAACACGTGTTTTTAAGAAATTGGTTAAATATCAGAGAAAAGAAAGCAATTAGTCGTTAGTTATGTTCACTGAATAGATGCAACATATTCAATGAGGTAACTAACAACTTCATAAATTGCACAGTAGGTAAAGCATAAAAAATGAGAAAAGAATTAGAGTTGAACTTAGTCGTTCGTCTTTAAGTTCACCTGCTCCTAGAAGAATTTCAGTGGGTCAATGTGCCGAAGCCTGACACTCGAAACTAAAACACATGGTCATGTCTGTCTAAACATCACTGCTGCCCATGTGTTTTATCTTCAAGTACCGGGGTTCGGCACATTGACCTAGTGACATTCTTCTAGGAGCAGGTTAAATTAAAGACGAACGAGTAAGTTCAACTCTAATTCTCTCCTCATTTTTTTATAATTGTAGCTACTCTGTAATTTATGAAGTTGTTAGTTATTTCATTGAGTATGTTCGCGGATTTTCCGCTTCGATGTATTGAAATTTCGTGAAAGTGAAAGTGCAGAGACAACCGGCGGACGACCGGGGGTTGCATTTTTTCCTGATTTATGACCGGGCCGGTACTTAAGCCGTTTAGGCTCTTGAGTTTCCACATCTGGTAACGAACTACGCAACAATATTTGACTCGGGAAAACGAACACCCCCTTTTCCGATTGGTGCGGCCCTAGCATCGTTTTTGCCAAAAAGCCATTGGATTGGTGCGGCGGTAGCAGCGTTTTTGAGGATAAGATCGGCATTCCGCGCCGATCGAAGGATACTTCGTTTTGTAAAACGGAACGACGAGCTTGCTTCTTTGTTGATTGTGCTACGAACGTTTAGAGACTTAGAGTCTCGCCTAGAGAGTTGCGTAATTTAGTAATCGTCGATATAGAGACGTTGTTTTCACGTATATTCACTTGTGCTTTCTAGTGTCGGTTGTGAATCCGTACAGGATCGTCTTTCCCGGAGTGCTGCTAGGGCTGAGTGATTGCACCACGATGCAGGTGAGCTAAAGAGGTGAGGAGGTACCGGGTGGGTATCGTCCTCCGCTTTGGGTTTGATAGAGGCCGATCTTGCGGCGTGTGGCACGACGGTTTGGGGCTGTGTCCAGGTTTTGTATTGATCGGCAGTGATCGATTGGAGATCACCTAGTTTCTCCTGGCAGTCTCAGGTGAAGGAAACGCTTTTCGATCCGCGAGTGGCACTCGTTAGTTGCGGAGGCCGACATCCAGAG
>NW_017154390.1:0-253 GCF_001652005.2 Ceratina calcarata
AGACGACACTGGAATCGAAAGCTCTAGTACAGACGAGAGCAGTGAAAGTTCCACGAAAACATCAGATTCGAACGAATTTGCAGACAGTATGACAGAGCCGAAGTTGCAGTTCTGTTTGAAAAGTGATGATTGGGACACTTTCATCGACAGGCTAGAAGCTTATTTCGTAGCTAAGGAGGTTAAACAAGAAAAAAAAGCAGCGACCTTGATTACGAAATTTGATCAGGAGGCATACGCACTGTTAAAAAATCTG
>NW_017154391.1:0-253 GCF_001652005.2 Ceratina calcarata
AGATTCGCAGTATTATATCGAGTTATAAGTTATAAGTGTGGGTAGGTGTGTGTGCTTGTGTGGCCACCACGAAGACAGGATTGATTGTACATGTTAATATCAGGAGCCAACGGTCTGCAAGTCGATCTGCTCATATATACATTGTAAGCGCGGGTACCGATATATACGATTTATTGTTAGGAGAGCCATCGGTCTGGCATAAACCGAAATCGTAGTTTCCTACTGTAATTAAGTCTGATTCTAGTCCGGTAAA
>NW_017154392.1:0-253 GCF_001652005.2 Ceratina calcarata
TAAGAGTGGAGGCTCCGGGTGGAAACCTCAAGTCTCAACCCTATGTTAAGCCGAATAAACTTATCGGCCATGCTGAGACCTGTTAACTGGTGAACTGCACTGTACAATCACAGTGCCAAGACCGTCGTAACGGCGGGTACCGCCAATTAGAGGGCACACTTACCCTGTGATGCAGCAGAACAAGGTGCAGGGGTACCTGACACAAACACATCCCGTATTCGGTAACTTCTCGAATACGGTGGCTGCTCCTTCG
>NW_017154393.1:0-253 GCF_001652005.2 Ceratina calcarata
AAACGCTCCGGTCTGATGTTTCATTCTCCACCTGGGTGCTGTCTTTGAACGGTACGTTATTGACCACCAGAGTCAACAGCTCAAACCCCTTAAGTCGATTCCAGTCCTGTTGAGCCAAGTCAAGTAGCTTGAATACCATCGCCAGCGTTGTCGCCCTGGAGCTATAGTTCTTAGCCCATTTACGGCGAAGCTGCACTGTGGTAAATGCTGACTCGATCAGATTGATCATTCTTAATTGACACCCAGCGAGCCG
>NW_017154394.1:0-253 GCF_001652005.2 Ceratina calcarata
AAGGGAATGGGTGTGAGTGAGAGGTGGTTAAAATAAGACACACAATTCGCGGTAGGAAGAATTTAAACTCTTGCCTCGGCATAAAAACCCTCACGGAATTGAGGGAAGAGCCGGGGCAAGGGCTTCTCAACTAATTTTATTAAACCAATAAAAACTAGATTACGCATTACATTCTATAATCTAAATACATATACTCTTGGTGAATGATCATTCATGAACTAATTGAGAGATCCCTCTTACCTGATACAAGAAA
>NW_017154395.1:0-253 GCF_001652005.2 Ceratina calcarata
CTTAATATATCTTTAAAGGAATAAAATAAAATATATTATAACATGAGAAATAATGAGGTGACTTGCAATATTCGTTTTCGAGAAATAATTGTTTAAAGCGAGTAATTTCAATAATTTTTTGGTCAGCTGCGACTGAGAGAGGAAAAGACATTAATAACTTGAAAACGTCCAACTGGTTTAAATACATACGAACGCGAATTATTATGTGGATGTAAATTCATTTTAAATTGAGCACCATTGCTCCTCGCGAACG
>NW_017154396.1:0-253 GCF_001652005.2 Ceratina calcarata
AAAGTTTAATCGTTAATTTAGATCTTTTCCAATTAGAAATTAAAAATTAGTCCTTAATTGAGAATTTTCTAATTACGGATTGAAGACATTGTGCATATATTATTAATCTCCATTAACAATTAAATTTTACAATCAGATAAAATCTCAATTAACGTTTAAATCTTGATTGTTTTAAATACATTAAAGATTTAATCATTAATTTACAACCCTCTAATCTATTGATTAAAATAAAACACCTCTAAGCATGGTGTGG
>NW_017154397.1:0-253 GCF_001652005.2 Ceratina calcarata
TTGTACACAAATGCCATTTTAATCATTTCTAAATAATATTGGAAATTGTGTTTTGTATTGAAAATAAAATCTAAGCTCAATACCAAAATTAAGTAACTTTTGCAAGAATATGACATCATCATTTCTTGCATCAAATCATAGATATATTTCCTTTGAATTGTTACGAGGTCGAACCGTGCTAAGGGCCCGAGGTGACTGAGTATGTCGACTCGGTCGAGTTTACTTAGGGAAGAAGAGAGACATATAGACGACC
>NW_017154398.1:0-253 GCF_001652005.2 Ceratina calcarata
CATTTGTATCTCAACCTTAATTCTCTTTTAACTAAGTTTCTGGAACACATAATATATCTTAGATATCTGTGATTTCACTGCTTTGTTCGTTTATTCAGATTGATCCTTGCTTTCTGTAAGCCGCAGTTGAACGAGCTATCCATCTTATACACTACCTCTTAAACATAACGATCAAAATAAACTTAAAATTGCGAAAGAGAATTGTTATAAGAGTGAAAGAAACAAAAATTCCCTGATTGGTACTTGTAATTAA
>NW_017154399.1:0-253 GCF_001652005.2 Ceratina calcarata
ACACTGCTCCTAGATCAAACACAATCTCTTACCATTATTATCAACAACATCCTAACTAATTTTGTCTATCGTTCAACAAGGTCAGACATCCTCTCTCCCCAACCGCCGAGTTCTCCTGACCATACCTACAGTAGATCGATCAATTAGTCAATTAAATCCTGAATTTAAATAATTCCAACAGATTTCATCCCTTACCCATTTCCTGACCAGTCTTCTCACCCTTCTATACATGATAAAGTGAGCCAAGATCACT
>NW_017154400.1:0-649 GCF_001652005.2 Ceratina calcarata
ACAGTCACACTGGTAAGGCCCCTTAATATGTATAAGGGGGCGGGACCTGTGATAATTTCCCGCCAGCGAGTTGCCAGACTTTCAAGCTCATGTCCCTCGAGCCGGAGATCAACGACCTAGAATCGGGAGTGACGACCAAGCAAGTAATTTCCTGGGAGTGCGACACTTGGTACTTCTCCTCGGGCCCAGCACCCAGGCCCACTATTCTCAGTTGATTATCTCCCGTGCCGCACACCGCGTACCTAAAACAAAACAGAATTAACTATTATGATAACTGTTTAAAGTCCAGTACGATTATTATAGAATTAATTATTTAGGAATTCATAGAATTTTTATAATACGCGCCTCATGTCTGAAGAGACCGTGAAGCATCGACCGGGACCGCAGACGGATTGGATCAGCGTGCCTGTGTCAGCTGCCCAAACACGGATGGAACCAGCCCTGTCTGAACTGACTATCCTTCTACCGTCAAACATCGCAGTCACTGCTGTGACTGGCGCTTGGTGCTTAAAAGTCGCCACGACTAGGCCCAGAGTCAGGCCCCAGACGCGGACCGTCTTGTCCTCTGAACCTATTTTGTCCAGTTACAAGTATCATTATCGATAATGGATCGAATTTTAATAATAATCAAAGCAACAAGGGTATAACG
>NW_017154400.1:2754-3665 GCF_001652005.2 Ceratina calcarata
AATGAGTGCACGTGTAGGGCCGCGCTCAGCCAATGCCGAGCATCTCGACCCGAGCCAACGTTCTAGTGGCTAAGCATGGGCCTACGCGTGCTCTCATTGGTCACTGTTTTTCGTTAATAATTTAAAAACTATGCAAAGGAGATTATTATTCAGAAACACCTAAAAAATCACCTTTCTTCGCCTCTAACACATTTTCTGAGACATCCTGTATATTGAGTGACATTGATTGACTACAATTAATTTCGATTTGTTTCATGTACAAATACAATAATACGAGAACATTATAAATAATTGATAACAATTAATATGAATTCGCTCTACGGATAGAAATAATACAAGGAAAAACGTACCTTGACTGCAGTGACATCGGCTGAAGGGTTCGCAGGCAGAGTCCTGGTCAACCTGCCACTGTACATATCGAAAACAGAGACCTTGCCCTTGGTACCACCGGCAATCGCTCTCCTGCAATCCCTAGCTAAGCAAATGCTCTTCACTTCACCCTGATGTCCTCTCAACGTGTGAATCTCTGTGCCAGTAGCTAAAGATCTTAAATAAAGCTTCTGATCCTCGCAAGCAGCTAGTATGAAGACAGAGTCGGCCGATACGTCGAGCATCGTCACGGCGGTGGGCAGGACGATGCTTTTTAAAAGGGTGAAATCGACCAGACACCATAGGCAGACTGTGCAATCAGTGGAACCGGAAACGAGGATCTCTCCAGCGGAATCTACGCGGATCGAATTTACTGGGCCTCGGTGGTGGTCCACTTTGATTAGGACATCGCCTGTTAGCAGGTTCGTCACAATTATCCTCGAATCCTCCCCTCCGCTGGAAATTAAATACCAAATAGTATAAGGGAGTT
Source organism: Ceratina calcarata (assembly GCF_001652005.2). Classification (NCBI taxonomy): domain Eukaryota; kingdom Metazoa; phylum Arthropoda; class Insecta; order Hymenoptera; family Apidae; genus Ceratina; species Ceratina calcarata. The sequence continues at coordinate 3,614 of NW_017154400.1, forward strand.
CCAAAACTAGAGTAAGATATTGAAATGGGAGGTTCCTGACGTAATTTTAAAC
>NW_017154401.1:0-253 GCF_001652005.2 Ceratina calcarata
ATCTGTGTTATCCTCGTTTGTTGTAGTGATTTTGATCTTATTCTTTTCTTTTTATTTATTGCTAACAGTTTTTGTTTATTTCAGTACCTGGGGTTGGTTGTTTCCCCTCTCTTATCGTTTGAATTTCGCGCGCCGAGTTTCTCGGTCAGCGTTCCTTCTATTTTGCTTCTTCGGCGCCATGTTGGGCCCATGTTTACGTCTCTCGCAGCGTAACCTATAGGTGTCAGGTTGTCGTGCGTCTTTAGTTTGATCT
>NW_017154402.1:0-253 GCF_001652005.2 Ceratina calcarata
AATCTGTATCCGTGGAAACGATTCAACATTAATTCAAACGTCATAGTTCATTTGAAAGTGAAACTGACAAGTCATGGAGAGACATTACGAAGTAAGTACCAAATTTATTTTGATAAAAACTTCAAATTAATACAAGTTATTTCAGAAAAATACTGGATGATATTGATTATGATTATTGATGATGATATTGATTATGATTATTGAATGATTTATTATTTATTTATTTACAGATTGATATGGAACAAGAGCTTCT
>NW_017154403.1:0-253 GCF_001652005.2 Ceratina calcarata
TAACAAATAATGACTTACCTAAATCATTCTTCTGCTCCTTATTGCCTGATGTCTGTGAAAGTTTCGAAAATAGTTTCACCGTATTAAGCAAAGAGGGATGAGTCATCGGGATTCTGGGGAATAAAAAACAGCGATGTCGCGGTCAATGTCGAGACTATTCCTTGCTCCGGCATAAAAACACTCACGGAGGAAGAGGGAAAAACCCGAGCAAGGAAGATGACTCTAAGAGTTTATTCGAAATTGCAATTAACAG
>NW_017154404.1:0-253 GCF_001652005.2 Ceratina calcarata
TTCAGGCGGGCGCATTCTACAATCCAACAGATCGTCCGCCTATCACAAGTTATCACGAGCGGATTTAATATCCGGCATAGTACAGCCATGGTCCTGCTCGATCTTGCCAAGGCATTCGACTCTGTCTGGCACGACGGACTTGTATTCAAACTTCACACCCTTGGCTTTCACCGGAGCTTAGTCTCTCTTACATACAACTACTTGAGGGGTCGCGTTTTCTTCGTCAGAGTCGACGGGGTCTCGTCGTCGCGTC
>NW_017154405.1:0-253 GCF_001652005.2 Ceratina calcarata
ATAATCATTAGAGCCAATCATCTTCTCCTGTCCTTCTCTGTTTCAAATTGACTAAGCATTGGAGCCATTTCACAAGAGGAATTTTTCCTTTTTTAAATATTTCCTACTTCCCATACTCAAATCATTCTCATTTACCATTAACAACTAAGGGTTTCTAGAAGAACAGTTCAGGAACTAATCAACCATAAAAATATAAATATTTACCACCTGAATTCCTGTCTTCAATTAATTACAAATCAACCATTAGACCTTA
>NW_017154406.1:0-253 GCF_001652005.2 Ceratina calcarata
TTCGTCAATAACTCGTTAAATATTGACGCTAGCGAAAAACTTTTATACAGAAATTATAGATCTCGTTGTCCTCTACAAAAAAGGTCGTATGCAATTTTTTCGTATCTCTAACGGTTTAGGAATTATTGAGGAAAAACAAAACTTTTTGTCAAAAGTTCGATGTTTCGATAGTGGAATGGTCGGATTTTATCAGTATCCATAAAATGCCAAATAATCATACTTAACTCGTTAAATACTTAAGTTAGAAGAAAAA
>NW_017154407.1:0-253 GCF_001652005.2 Ceratina calcarata
TCTAGGGGGTGACTCTACGTTAAAAAAGAAGAAAATATTTTGGTATAACATTTTTTTATCTTGAGTTCCATTCTCATGAAAATAGACTTCAAAGATTGTTCATCTTAACACCTGTTTGATAAAGAAATATCTAATCACTGTTAAGATATACTGGATTAATTTGGAGACTTTGACCTCACGAATTTAAGTTCTTCCAATATCTCAAAATAGCACATTGGAAATTGAAAAGATTCACTACAAATAGATTTTATAC
>NW_017154408.1:0-253 GCF_001652005.2 Ceratina calcarata
TTTTTATGTCAAATTCCTGAGACTAGCAATTTACTGCACGTACCATTTTGTTTTTCAAACCCGATTACAAGTTCAAATTTAACTATCTCGAACATCACATTATCAGATGTATGAGTCTGATGCGATATTTTTCTCACATACGAACACAGATTGGATCCATCATTTTGTTTCTCGTAATTTGGATTTCAGATTTGAAAATCAACGATCTGGAAAACCCACATACAACAAGTTAGTACCCAATATGACGTTGTAT
>NW_017154409.1:0-253 GCF_001652005.2 Ceratina calcarata
ATATCGGATACGTAGATATTGTTCTTGCTAGATGTGAATCACGAATACAATTTCCACTTATCTTAATTTAATTAATTTGTAACTAGAGAGTTTCACTAGACATTAGAATAAAAGCAGTTTGTTGAATATCTTTAGTTGAATAGATTTTGAAAATCAATAGAATTCTAAAATTACCAAGAGGGTTCAAAGATATTCTATCGCTATGCCTTCTCTGACAACAGTATGTCCAATCGAGATAATTGATTAAGAATTA
>NW_017154410.1:0-253 GCF_001652005.2 Ceratina calcarata
TTTGAGAACAAACATTCGTTCCAACGAAGTCCGGAATATCTGAACCTCGTCGGATTGAGATCCGATGGATAGATTTATTAAATAATTATGGTCTATTTAAATTAATCATCGGACTTATCCTTCAAAAATTAGAGACGTTTCCGCCGTCAAGTTTTTGAAAGTTTTATCGATGCAACTTTTTTAAGAGCAGGATAAAAATCCATCGTTTTCTTATTCATTGAATTTCTTTTTACGATTTTGTATTATTTATACC
>NW_017154411.1:0-389 GCF_001652005.2 Ceratina calcarata
TGCTGACACTATAACTCAAAGACCAATTATCCGATTGATTTGAAATTTTAACAGACTGTTCTAGACATGCTTTATTGTTGAATGACGTAGGATACTCTTGATTGAATGAAAACTGTAATTTTAGCAACGAAAAAAACGACAATTTTTGAAGGAAAAATCGAAAAACTTCTTAAAAACTCCGCCATTTTGTCAGATTCCATTTCTCGGATATACTACGTCATTGGACGGAGAATATCTTCTAGTTTAAGAGCGTCTTTGTCTTTTTTCATTTCAGGCACCTTAGCAAACTGTATGACGTCAGCAGTTGAGGCACTTTTTTTGGCGCATAACTTGGTCGTCTTTAGTTATTTTTGTACGAAAAAATTATTTTACACAGTTCATTTATAGGC
>NW_017154411.1:2488-3122 GCF_001652005.2 Ceratina calcarata
GTCTTTCTATACAAAACATCGCCACATACATATAAAGGCATGTGAAAGAAGAAACGAGCCAGTCCCTTCTACTATTATATCACGTCGCAAATGTTTTGCGATATTACTGCTTCACGTACATACAAGGAAACTTACGTACGCGTCACATCGAGTGTCGCTTTCTCAATGTTTTTTCTCAAATCGCGTAACTTGCCGCTTCGGGTCACTTCCTGTTCCGGATGCTGCCTCACAGTGCTTCCGACCAAGCAAAAGAGGGACTTGATTCCTTCTATCAACGCTTCTCGTCGCGTATAAAAACCTTCCTCTACTATTCCCTCGTCCCCAAGACGTAAACTCTAAGCGTTTCATAAATAAATCTGAATTTATATCATGAGACACAGTCTAAAGTTGTATGAATCCTTACATGAAAACAATGACAAAGCATTGAAATTTTAATATTTACTAGATATAACATTAATAAAATACTGTACAAAATTTTAGAAATTTTGCAAGCCTATCAAAAAAGTTATTACATCTCCAATTCTCATGTCGAACGACAGAATTTTGATTTGATTTATGAGAAAATATGAATGCAACAATTACAGAATTGTGCAAGTTTGTATAATTCTTAATATATGATGTAAGAATATTTTAA
>NW_017154412.1:0-253 GCF_001652005.2 Ceratina calcarata
GAGGAGTGAATTTAAAATTCGCTTGCCTGACAGTCAGCACGCACACATGCACTAAGTTCATACTATGACGTCCAGTCCCACTCGGCTCAAGCACCTCGCTCCGTTCTTACTTTCTGAAATTTACCCCTTTCATTGTTCCTTCTTAGATATAAACCATAACTGTATCGTTTGAACTATTTTTATTGTAAAAAGAAAAACAGCATACTACATAATGGAATAAATCCGTAAAAATTACTTCTTCGACAATCGATCA
>NW_017154413.1:0-253 GCF_001652005.2 Ceratina calcarata
ATCTTGCAACACGCATTGAAGTAAGTGCAAGGGAATGGATTACCGAAGACACCATTTGTTTATTGTCGGGAAAGGAAGATGATAAAACTCGGTTATTAGAAAATATAATTCAACAGGACAGATATTTGCATTTGTGTAAAAGATTAAATAAATTACAACTGGAAGATGAGAAGGATGATAATATAAATCTAACTATGAATAGTTTAAAACCATTGCCAGATTTATCTGCTCTTCAAGAAGAAGGAAAGAAAAT
>NW_017154414.1:0-253 GCF_001652005.2 Ceratina calcarata
TACTACTTTTACTTTCGATTTTTTCGGTGTTGGTCCTCAACTCAATTCATCACATGATGTTTCTCCGATGACTTCTGTTATTCGTTTGCTCATCTTCATCTTATGCCTAATTGACTTTTCAATATAACCTTCTGTTACTGTCGTCGACTTCCACCCCTGTAAACTTTTTAACCCCTTGACATACGATGACGAGTTTGGCTCGTCATTCATTCCATTTAATTTGTATATAAAGTTCCATTTAATTTGTATGTCA
>NW_017154415.1:0-253 GCF_001652005.2 Ceratina calcarata
CCTGCAATAAAATCTTAGGTCCGAGTGCTATTGGACAAACAAAACCGAGGGGATCAAAAATACGGTGGGCTACCGATAGAATATCTCTTTTTGTCAATTTCTCAAAAACTAATTTCTCTAGATTAGCTATGTTTAGGGATAACGTGTCTAGCTCTTTGTCCCACAACAATCCGAGCACATTGCTAAAGCCCTTGGCACCGCCGTCCTTCGTATATTCCCATCCGCGTAAATCAAATTTGCCTGACTCCATCAC
>NW_017154416.1:0-253 GCF_001652005.2 Ceratina calcarata
TATGTGACGAAGCATGTTTTATTAGATGTGCATGGTGCCGCGATTTTTATTGTTTTACGTGCTTTTATGATAAGTGTCACATGCTGGAAGGTGAAACACAAAAATAAGAAAAAAACATACTCATCAGGACTCGAACCGTCAGGAGTAGGATTATTAGTCCGACCTGTTGACAACGTCTATTACAGTAGGAGATCTTATCGTATTTGGTCTTCAACCCATCGACACCTATTTTTATTAATATTTCGAAAACTAT
>NW_017154417.1:0-253 GCF_001652005.2 Ceratina calcarata
AACACCTTCGAATATCTCTCGAAAAACTAGGATCGAGTGTATGAGAGATCCTCTCGGTGCAATATCCTATCGGTCACGATATATTGCACTGGTAATTAGAATTTTATTTTTACGCAGCGAACAGCTGATTCAAATCCGGCTAGGAGACGGAATTCCTCTACGTCACTAAGCGGATTAAATTCGTCTAGCATTTGGCTTAACCGTACCGTTTATTTTAAATTCTCGCGAACATATAATAAATTAATTTATCGAC
>NW_017154418.1:0-253 GCF_001652005.2 Ceratina calcarata
AGGTTTCCATCGGCTCTGTCGTACACGCGTTTTACAATTCATGCGTGACCCAGTTCACGAAATAATGAAACACTACTGCTACCGGCGAGTTATAGTATCGTGATAATACCAAATAATTCTATTACACATGATTTCATTTACGATTGCAAAAAAGCTCATCAATAATAATTAATGGAGGATTACGAAAAAAATGTGGACGAAACCGTAACAAGAATACCACGCGTACGTGCAATCATTCGTTAAGAATCCGCAG
>NW_017154419.1:0-253 GCF_001652005.2 Ceratina calcarata
TCAGGTTGTTATAATGGCTGCACTGCACCGCGCGGAACGACGGCTTGTCGGCAGGGCAAGGCTGTAGAATAAAGCGAATATAATCGTTTCTCCATCAGAACAGTGGCTGCGGAAGCCGCCGCAAGGCAAAGAACGTGAATCTCAGAAATTTTATACACAGAACAGTTCGTATCGAATAAATAGTATAAAGAATAATGAAATTCACCGTGGTGTTGCAGATGGTCACCTTCTTCCTTTCTCCCAAGCAGTATCT
>NW_017154420.1:0-253 GCF_001652005.2 Ceratina calcarata
TCAGGGACAACGTGTTGAACATCAAGAATCTGGACAAGAGGGACGAGGGGATGTACCAGTGTAGGGCGAAGAATCAATTGAAGGCGAGATAGTCGTCGGCGCAGTTACGGATTTTATTTGAGCAACCGTCAATCGTATCAATCAATCGCAAAATGTCACGGTCGATACGCCCGTTGTCTTTGCATTTTACCAGATCTGAGCACTGAGACCGTCCTTCAAGAAACGTCCGATGGAATCGGAAACGTACGCGGCC
>NW_017154421.1:0-253 GCF_001652005.2 Ceratina calcarata
TAGCTAGAGCATTCTACGACACTTGGGTCTCACGTTTCGGAACGCCCAAAATTTTGTCCACCGATCAAGGCGCACAATTCGAGTCAGAAATTTTCACCTCCCTATTGGAGGTCTGCGGTTCCCATAGAATTCGTACAACAGCATACCATCCTGCCGCAAACGGGATGATCGAACGATGGCATCGCCCCTTAAAAACCGCGCTCATGTGCCACCTGCAAGGCGGCTGGACCAAATCCTTATCCACTGTACTGCT
>NW_017154422.1:0-2430 GCF_001652005.2 Ceratina calcarata
GATCTCAATGATATTTTGTCGAGAGCCGGCAGATCGAGGAACAAAGGGAGCATTAAATCCCCGCTATTCACTTTCAGGCAGTTTCTTAGGTGCCAAAAGTGCAATTTTATGACTCGTAGATTGAAATCCTCAAGAATTCTTGGCGACGATATTTTTCGTGTGATCGTCGCAAGCGATCTTTCTGTCGAAGCTACTTTCTACTTGCAAAGAGTTAATATATTATTGTTACACTAAAATTGATCGTTGCAAAAGTGTTTTTCTGGCCGTAGTAAAGGGCCTAGATGGATACGGGGGTCAAATGTACCCTTGAGCCGAATGAAGCGCCGTTTACGCCAGTCGATAGCCTGTCAAAAAATAAACATTCACTCCAATTTTTAGCCCTATATCTCAACGGGAGGGGTAGTAATCGGGAAAATTCAAAAAGGCATTTTTTTCAGGTTTTTCCTTACTTAACGCCTTGCGAAAAATCTGAGAAAATTCTGACATTTTCGTAGTGTAGCTGGACATGTCTGAGAATTATTTCAGATTTTTCCCTTGCAAAATATAGGCGTAAAAAATGAAAGAGTGCTACAAATAATCTTTTCACATAGAAATCTTGAGACGACTAGATTTATATTTTAACGGTAGATTCGTATTGTCGCAAGGATTGTTCTTGAATTTTTCAGATTTTTAGGATTGGTGCATCAATGTGAAAAAAATCAAAAACTCTGTTAGAAATTCGAGGATTAAAATCGAAGAAGCATGAGTCATACGCGCTTCGTGGAATCGCGATATTCCTTCCCCGAAAATCGACGGTATCGTTGATAAACGGGAATTTCGATAAGACGGGAATTAGACGTGTCGAACAATAGAAGAAACGTTGAGCTAATTACTTAATCCGATTATGACGCGAGCCGCTCGGTCGAGTATGAATCCCGACCGAAGAAACATAACAACGGCCGCGATAACCGACACAAATTCAAAAATTAGACAAAGACGCTATTTACAATCATTCGCATGTTCGGAATTCCGAACATACGATATGATCGTTAAAAGCATTGAATAATCACGAGAGAATCCAAGAGGAAAATGATGGAGTGATCTATCGTATGCGCAGTCGCGAAAAATTGTGGTCACACGATCGCAACGGCCGATAGGTAATTATCAGTCCGTTGTTAACTCTCGAAGACAAAACTCCTCTTCGTGTTCTTTACGTGACGATTCGATTCGGCTGGGAACAGAAGTATTTCTGAACGGCGATCGAATTACTTGCATGCAAGAGAATTCAAGACCGAAGTACTCTTCGTCTTGAATAATTAGTCAAGATCAGCGAGTCAGACTTGGTCAGTCCGCTGTGCGTGCGATTGCAGGGTTTGCAATTCGCGCCGACGTACAGTCGAGTTCNATACTGGTTAACAATAAAAACACAGTGTGCTTGCGAGCGGTCCGTATCGGGTATTTATATTACGTGAGTGAATATCAAAGTAAAGTGCACAATGTTTAAACTATGCGTAGAGAAGGTGAAATAGACAAGTGGCATCAGAGACTTGGGCACTTAAATAAGACGGACCTGAAAGCAATGGCAAAGGAAGAACTCGTTCCAAATTCCAAAGCGTATAGAGTACATATTCCGGAGATAAAGAAATTAGTAATAAGCCGTGACGTTAAATTTATGAATGATCCGGTATATCATCGTGAATACCAAGAAATACTCGATGAAGATGCGAATGATGAAGAGAACGTAATCATCGATTTGCAAGATTAATCACTACCATAGGAACATGAAGAAGATAGTGAAGGAGATGTACAGAAGGAAGAGACGAGAATACAATGGGAAAATTTAGTTGGTCAACCGAAATGACAACGAGGAATACCGCGCATCATACGAACAGGATCGGTGGGAAGACCACGGAAGCTGTATAACAAAACGAAAAAGAAACCCCCAGTAAGTAACAATGAGAAAGAAGATGGTGATAAACCGAGTACGGAAACGGTTCCAAAGGAAGAGGTATTCATAGTCAACGTTGAAGCACAGGAGCCGACAACGTGGAAGGAAGTCTGCAGGACCGAAGAGACCGAAAAGTGGAATACTGCGCTGGAAGATGAGTATATTGCACATATAAAAAATAAAACGTGGAAACTTGTGACACGCCCCAAAGATCGTAAAGTGATCGGGAGTAGATTCTTGTTCTGTACAAAGAACATAGAACGTCAAACGCGTAAGAAGATACGGCTTGTATCAAAAGAATGCTCACAACGGCCGGGAGAGGATTTTTATGAGACCTATTCCCCTGTGGTGAGATCTACGTCAATGAGACTGTTGGCGGCCTTATCAGCACAATTGGGATTTGAGATACATCAAATGGATGTCGTTACGGCGTACCTGAACGGCGAATTTGGAGAGAGTGTATATATGGAAGTGCCGGAGCAGTTGTGTGAAACGTTGCATAG
>NW_017154423.1:0-253 GCF_001652005.2 Ceratina calcarata
CCTAGGGACTGCACCACTATCGACTGTATTTACGATAATTATAATAATACGTATACACCTATAGCGTGCTTATAACTTATGTAATAAAATGAATTATATTTAACATGCAGTACATTTGTATTATGCACATCCTGTTTGTTCACTGTTTGTTTAAACGAATCAACAGCTTTGGAAATATCAAATATTTTAATATTCTGTACTCATTTCTTTATGTAGCCGCGTTAATTGTGATGCATTACCTCATTTCGTCTCT
>NW_017154424.1:0-253 GCF_001652005.2 Ceratina calcarata
ATTCTGAGTCAGTGAGCATAAATTGTGACAGAGATTTACTACGTCAGGATTAGAAAATCTTAAAGGAATTCTAGTGACCAGAGTCGCTGACACAGCGACGTCTCTGCCAAGAAGGAATTCTTGGAGCATCTCGAATACCTGAAGCTTGCCAAGAAGCAGGACAGTGTCCAAATATAAATTCAAGTACACTGACCCAAATTAATATATTCAGATACGTCGTAGCGTTTTTAATATCATATTTTAATATTCCTTC
>NW_017154425.1:0-253 GCF_001652005.2 Ceratina calcarata
AACGTGAACTCGGAAGAGTAGCCTGATTGACGCGAACTACCAAGAAATTCAATTCTGCGAGCGAAGAGCAAGGTTCGATCAGCGCGAACTAGAGAGAGGTCCTATAGCGCGAACTAGAGAGAGAGGTCCTATAGCGCGAACTAGAGAGAGAGGTTCAATGGCGGACTAACCTCGACAGCATGAGTCACATGCACTTCATGGAAACGGGATATTCCTTCCTCGAAAATAGACGGTATCGTTGATAGACAATAAT
>NW_017154426.1:0-253 GCF_001652005.2 Ceratina calcarata
CCCTCGACAAATGCCTTTTGTAGCGGTACATTTAAGCGATCGCCCGTTGTCGGCGTAAATACAATTAAAACTCCCGCGGAGATCACTGATCTTTTGCGTCCATTTCCGCGTATAACTACGCTAAATACTGCAACTTCTAATACTAAGGAAGTTCTTCATCATATATTTACCACGGGACCTCCCGTTTCCGTACCGGCAAGGCGCCTAACGCGAGTCAAATTAAAGGCAGTAAGAAAAGAGTTCGCAGAACTTC
>NW_017154427.1:0-253 GCF_001652005.2 Ceratina calcarata
CGCTTTGAAGTGGATTCGAATCAGGATATTCGAAGCCGGCTCCATCTGGCACTGTATAAAGTAGCTGCTATGCGAAATTAATCGCGATGTGCAGTCCAGTTGCTTGCGGCATCGAACGCAGACAACAATACATGTCTTAAGCAACCAACGCCTTTCATGGTATCCCATAAGCGTCGACGTAGGTGCATTAACTCCGCGTTGGTTTGTAACGGGTGGTACGGCCGAGCCACTGATAGGTGCCAAAGTGGTGCCG
>NW_017154428.1:0-253 GCF_001652005.2 Ceratina calcarata
GATTTAAAAAAATCGATTATTAGAAATTTCTTAAATTTTTGCTAATTTTGCCAAACGTGATAAAAAATCGCAAAGAGAATTTTCGTCGGACATACCCAGACGACTATATTTTTTCTGCTAACGTACGAAGCGATCGATCTAGTCAAGTCGATCCAGTTACCTTTTCCAATCGAGATGGAATTCGATCCCCGGTTATAAATAGGATCAAGAGTGAAGGTATGTACCTACCTACCTACCTACCTACCTACCTACC
>NW_017154429.1:0-253 GCF_001652005.2 Ceratina calcarata
CCGTGACATTATTGGCCCAGAATTCGGGGCTCATGACCGCGTGCTAATTTTAAGCACTTGCACGATCGTGCCCTTACGAAGAGGTCCTGTTCTTCGCCGAATAGATCGCGAATAATCGTTAATCATGTTATGTTAACGCTTACATCGCATAGTGACGGCATAGATATTTCATTGATCGTCGTATCGCGAGAAGTTTTATAGGTACCACGCTTCCGACCCTTTTTTCAGCCTTCTTATGCTAAAAATAAATCCT
>NW_017154431.1:0-253 GCF_001652005.2 Ceratina calcarata
AAAAAAGGGAACGGAACGCGGGACAAAGGATCGCGTACGACTCCTCGGGACGGGAATGGAAGGGATGGTAATTATAGAAACTGCCCGACTCTGCCGGGAACGTCTTGCCATTCTCCCGGTAATTGCGTCGTATCGCTCGCGGAAAAACAGAGCGAGCAAGAAAAACAGTTGGTGGGAATGAAAAGAAATAGGGACGAAAAGACGGATGGGGGAGAAAAGGAGCCAAACACTGGTTCTGAGAACCGCTGTCCTT
>NW_017154432.1:0-253 GCF_001652005.2 Ceratina calcarata
ATCGTACCGTGTTCTTTTTAAAGAATAAAAATGAGACAAGCACCTGGCTCGAATATTACATCAGGAAAACGGAGAAACACGTGAAAGATGGTCGAGAATTCATCGACGAAAAGGTAGCGAACCTGACCAGGCAACTCGGGATTACTCACCAGAGGACAGTCTCCTACACCCCTCAGCAGAACGGATCAGCTGAGAGGGAGAACAGGACAATCGTGGAACTAGCCAGGACAGTGCTACATGCAAGCAAGATGCC
>NW_017154433.1:0-1165 GCF_001652005.2 Ceratina calcarata
CATAAAAATATAAAAATAGCATTTTTCCGTATTTTCGAGAAAAAATTATTTTTAGTACGTTTTTAATTTTTCACGGTTACATTTTGCAAGGGAAAAATCTGAAAAAATTCCCAGGCATGTCCAACTACACTACAAACACGTCAGATTTTTTTCAGATTTTTTTTCAGATTTTTTGTAAGGCGTTAAATAAGGTAAAACCTCAAAAAACTAATTTTTCGAATTTTCCCGATTACTCCTCCCCTGGTTGAGATATAGGGCTAATAAGTGGACTTAATGTTTCTTTTTTGATATGCTATCGAATGGCGCAAACAGCGCTTCATTCGGCTCAAGGGCACATTTGACCCCCTTATCCAGCTAGGCCCTTTATTCTCCTCGGTTATGTTCTGCAGAATATTAAATCTATTGCTATTTGATGAGGCTAGTTTATATTTCATGTCATTTACTCTATCTCTGTCAGTCCACTTGGATTTTTGCCAACTTTGAGGGTTGTCTTCCCAATATTCTCTTTGAGGGTTGACGTTAGATTGAGCATTTTTTTGATTATAAGAGTCTACTCCATATTTTTCTCTGTCATATTCATACTCGTAATCCTGGTGCCGTTGATATGATCTTTTTTCCAGACTTGCATTGTAAATTGACTCTTCTTGAAGAGCTCGTTGACGGGCTATTTCGTATGCAACATTACTATACGCCATTATTTTGGCTATATTCTTTTTTCTGGCATACAGAGGACAGGCTTTGTCCAAAGATCCGTGATTTCCGTTGCAGTTCAGGCAGTGGAAATCGTTTGAGCATTGACCATGGAAGATGTCGCCGCAGCGGAAACATTTCTTATCTTTGATTCGACAAAATTTCTGTATATGTCCAAACTTCAAGCATCTGAAACGTATCTTAACGTTTCTGACAAAGGATTTAACTCTCATACCCACTTTGCTACCATATAGTGATAAGCTTCGCCGGGAGATGATTTTCTTTGAATTTGCATAATATAGAAGTACTCTCCGTCCATGTCACATTTTTGTCTATTATCCATCTTTTCTTCAATCTTGTTGGATTTGAGGCCGATTAGGGATCTTAATATTATAGTAGAAAAAGTACTTTTATTATATTATAATAATGATGAAAAATTACACGTCTATCTTCTTATTAATATTCAGAACAAGTG
>NW_017154433.1:1856-14894 GCF_001652005.2 Ceratina calcarata
ACCTGGTTTGCAGAACATCGCTCGCAAGGTCTTTGCAATTCCAGCTAGTAGTGCCTCCAGCGAACGCTGCTTTAGCGCTGCTGGATTCATATTGCAAGAACGGCGATCCCGGTTGAAACCGGAGGTCGTAGATGGTATTCTATTCTTGCACAGCAATTTGTAAGTAAATAGATACTTTATATTTTCATATTGTGCACATTTCCGCAAGTAATAGTAAAACAATTTTTTTGCACTCTTTCCTTTTCCGCTGCCGGATTTTTCCCCACTCTTTCCTTTTCGGCTGGCGGATTTTCCCTCACTCTTGCTTTTCCGCTGCCGAATTTTTCTCCCACTCTCGGTTCGCCGCTCTCGGACCCAGCAGGGCCCCTTGAACGACACCCAGCAATATTTTTTCTTACACGCTATTCCCTATATACCTCGCAGTTTGCGCTGCGGTACTGCTTCCCCGTTTTTTAGGGGCTCGGCGCCAAAATTTCGCTCGCCGGCTCTGAGCCGGATTCCGGAGTCGGAAATCGCAATGGGAATAGGCCATTAGACCTGTTGAGCATTATCACCGCAATGATAGACTGACTAAATTTCTCCAAGTATCTACAAAGCCTTATTAAATTAAATCCTTTTTTTTTTAACTTTAGATTGGTCTTTATTTACAATTATAAATTCTATTAAATAGTATTCTCTGTTCTCGTGGAAAATTTCCGCCACGTGGTCTAACCTATCGATAACTCTTACCTCTCTATCTGCAAGAATATTCGAGGGAGAAGAATTAGTCTCTTCTTTTCTCTTCACACTCTTTTCTTTATTCGAATCTGGCGATTCTATAACGTTAAACTTATAATCTTTTGATCTTCTCACTGGCTCTATCTCTCACTTGCTGCGTACTTACTAAGGCTCGAATTTATAGTCGATTCTCGCGCTTGGCACTCAGCACTCAAGTGCGTCCAACCGTTCCGCGTTCAATGTACACATTTTGCACTTGAGTGCTGAGTGTCAAGTGCGAGAAGCGACTATAAATTCGAGCCTAACTCATTCGATATCACAATGGCTGACTTTCCTCTCTCGTTGACCAAAATGGCTTTGTCTAGATCATCGATATTGGTTTTCTTTCTTGGATCAGGTGGACTGACGCTCTTTTCTATTTTCCTCTTTCTTGATTGGTTGACAGAATCTCCTAATCCTGATGTACACTGTCTAGCTGCAGCGCCATCTGAATTAGTACTCGTTACATTTTCAAACTCCATTTCTTAATGCGTATTAAATCGAACTATACACTATGGATACCCACTTTACTTAGCTGTGGTATCGAAGAAACTCCTTCTCCCCCCTCGGAGGGGGGAGAACTAAAGTATTACGTAACCCTTGTTGCTTGATATAAAAGATCAAACGATAATTCTTTCAATTACCTTTTACTAAATCAGTTTATAGGTTTTTTTTTAAGCTCGCCTCTATCACAGTGTTCTCTGCTGAACTATAACTTTATCGGATTATGTCTATCAAGGGACGCGGTAGCGTCCCGAAGGCAAGCTTGAGTCTGAAGATGGAACTTGTCGTCGGGTATCGCGTCCCTTATATACACGTACATTCGTGTTCGATTTTTTTCTTTTATGAATTACGATTAAATCTTCGGTAATTTGTCAATAGTTTGTGGTTTTTACAAAGTTTTATACGCCGCTTTTCAATTTATAACAAGTTTTATTTAAANATTCATTAAATTATTCGAATTTGAGTATATTTATATCTCCTGAAATGTAAATACAAATCTTCTACTGATGTACTTGTTCCGTCGCTAATACCGACTCCTTAGTTTTTAAGCACTTTAGTACAGCCGGAAAACCATAGTATGTCCAGAATCACCCATCTGCCGCGCAACCATTTCTTTGTACGCCTAGCAAAATATGTTTCTTATGACCCACGCACCGTAATAACCAGAAATGCCTTCCAGAAGGATAAGACGTCCTTCTGCTACAAGCAAAGACCATAACCCGGCCAGAAAGGCATTACGCAGGTATCCGTTATTTCTGGACACTTTCCCTTCAACCGTTTCCTACTACCACCTTAGGTTTTTTCCGCTTCCTTTTTTAACCGTCCAAAGGGCGTCATCCTCATTTCCCCCACACCATCGTGACAGGAACATTCCAACCAATAGAAAATTTTTTACAACCAAAGAAAATCACCACCCCCATCCCTTAAGACGTCTCTGCGAGACGAGAGACGATACGAAGCCAGAGTTCGCTTGACCGTCGACAGTATAACATAAGACAACTTGTAAAGCCACAGTACGACGTTGTAGTGGAGTTTTTAATACAACCATTTTAAAAGCCATCAGCTGTGTCCATTATTTTACTGGGAATCAATTCCTAAACCTTCATCAGCTACGCAATATTAAATTGGCGCGTAGCATCGAGGCAACGGGAGTCTACTCTCGCAACTCACAACAGTACTTATTATTTAAAATGTTCTTTACAGTAACAGAAGCTGTTTAAATTAGATACACGAGCGGTATCGCATCTTTAGCAGTATGCCACTGAATTTTCAATTATTCGTTCCAACTACTTTGCTAGAACTTATTGGGTAATCACAGTTGGAATGCCAATAAAATTGGAAGGGCAATCCCGCAATTCAAAGATAGAAAAATAAGAATAAATAATAGAAAATAGAATAATAACATAAGAACATAATAGAATAATATAAAATAAAATGATTAATCACAGCTTCACTTCAAATATACTTTATTTTTAATGATATGCAGTTAAGTCGGTGTATATAAAATCGGTGTATATAAAATAACAGTGCATGCAAAAGAAAATCATTCACTCGTAGTTTTCTAATACAACTCCAGGAAAGTCGTGAAATCCCCCAAAAAATTAACTCTTTCATAAAACGGTGAAGAAATGGGCAATTTTGAGATGGTTGGTCCCTATAATCAATATTATATGACATGCCTAGTCCCCATACTGAATAAAATAAAATAATTTCATTACCTCCCTATAGAATATTTTATTTCATTACATATTAAATTTTATCTTAGAAAATAATAATATCCATTCCTGTGAAATCCAGCTCGAGAAAGTCATGAAATTGTAAGACAAAGATTGTCGGAATGGGCGAACAAACGCGTTAGGATGATAGACGTAAGAGAAAATGTATTAATCGTACGTAATATAAATTAACATAAGTGATTAGGCACATAACGCGACTCACTCTTTCGCTCACTGACAAAAATCTCGAATCCTCTCTTTCATTTCTTTCTTTTTTGTATCGCGCACACCAACGTCACGTTGGTGCCGGTAGTGCATACATCTTTCACTCTGCTCTTCTACATTCGGCCTTCCTGACTTATCCGACGACCTCGACGGAATAACATTACAGAATTAAAATAACCAAATGCTTATAAACAACCTTAATAACATACATGTCAACCAATATAACATTACAATTAAAATAACCAAATGGCCTATAAACAACCTTTCTTAACTAATAATAATTATTATAGAAGCAAACTTAAACTAATGATTATTTACACTTGATTTACACTTGTCGCCATAGTCTCATGTGCGCCGCTTGCCATACCCCTCGATAAGGTCTCTGCGTATTTTGAAACCCATCTACGTCTGTGATGGTATATCTATCATTTCCTAGTTTCTCCGCCACTTTGTATGGTCCCTTAAATATTGGTTTGAGCTTGTGAGCTGCTCCGACTGTGGTATCGAAATTCTTAATGGAAACTAAGTCGCTTACTGCATAGTCGTGCGCTTCCTTGTGCTTCTTATCTGCATATTCTTTATTATAAGTCTGCGATCGCAATATTCTATCAGATGCATATCTACGAATTTTCTCTTCTTCGCGTTCTTCCTCGCTTTCGTTACATAAATATTCGCGTAAGGCGTCTGTGGACTTTTTACGCTGCCTTACGCCGAATAGCAATCGACTCGGTGTCTCGCCTGTAGCCTTATTAACGGAGTTATTTAATGCGTACTCGACATCGCTAATAATTTTATACCAATACTTTTCTGCGGTGTCGTCTGTCAGTTTAGCTATCATTGGTGTCAAAGTTCGGTTGACCCTCTCGACCTAGCCATTGGCCTGAGGTGAGCCTAATATGCTGTACTCCGTTACTCATAACAAAATCTCCAAACTCGGTACTCGTAAAGCAACTACCTCGATCCGTGATTATCGTCTTCGATCGCGAATAATGCTCAAAGTATTGTTTCAAATTAGTAATCGCTTCTTTACTAGATGTCGTTTTTGTTGGATAAAGTTTCACGAACTTCGTAAAAGCGTCTATTACGACTAACAGATGTTGCTTAACTAATCGTTTCTTGTTAATCGGTCCAAGATGATCCACGTGTATGGTATTAAAAGAAGCATTACCTTTGGGAATCGAATGAATCCAACCTGGGAGTTTCCCACTAACTGGTGAAAACGTTATACATTTTAAGCAGTTCTTAATGTGACAATCTACTTTCTCACGTAACTTTGGGAACCAATAATTTTCGAGGATCGCTTGCACCGATTTCTCGGTACCCACGTGACCAAATTCGTCGTGATATTTATATAATACATTTCTCTCCATCTGTTCCGGCACATAAAATAATAATTTTTTTAATTTTACTTGCAGTACACGAGACCGTTTCGCATTTCATAAAACTTATCTTCCGATTGTTCTAGTTTAGTATGAATCTCAACGATTGTAGGATCTTGTCCCTGACATACCGTTATGTCCCACTCAAAAGGGTTTTCTTCGACTACTCCAATAACACAACTAAGAGCGTCGACGTGCCGCATGCGATCGCCGGCGCGATATTCTAGTTCATAATCATAATTGAGCAACGCGATCGCCCATCTCTCTACTCTGCGATTAATATCCTTCTTTTTCAGTGTCATCGTGACTGCGTTACAATCAGACATAATTTTGAATTTTAACCCCTGAAGATAAATTCGGAATCGTTCTAACGCGTACATTATTGCAAGAGTCTCTAATTCGAAACTATGTAGTTTCGATTCGCTTTCCGTCGTTTTCTTAGAATAGTAGAATATTGGATGCATTTTCCCATCTACTTTCCTCTGCATAAATACTGCTCCGTAACCAGCCGTACTTGCATCGCAGTGCAATTCGGTGTTATCATTCGGATTATAAATAGCTAAAATCGGGGCTTCGGTAAGTTTAGCTTTCAATATTTTAAATGAGTGATACTCTGTTTTACCGAAACGAAATGTCACGTTAGCTTTTGTCAAGTCGTACAAGGGCTTGGCAATCTACGCGAAATGCTCGATGAATTTCCGAAAGTAAGAACAAAGCCCGAGAAAATTACGCTCATCGCGCGTGCTCTTCGGAATCGGAAATTTTTCAATCGCCTCGATACCACTTTTTGTTGGCCTTACACCATGCTCAGAAACCATGTAACCCAGATACTCCACTTCCGTCTGAAGAAAGTAGCACTTGTTTAATCGTAACGCCAAAAGGTTTTCCGAAAGGGTCTTAAATACTCGCTCCAGTATTTCTAAATGATGATCAATTGTCTGAGTGGCTATTAGGATATAATCCATGTAAATCGCCATATCACCCGCTTTAGTAAATTCGTTTAATATCCGATTTAAATAGCGCTGAAATGTCGCTGGTGCCGTACGTAGTTCAAAGGGCATACGCAACCACTCGTACTGATCCAGTGGAATTACAAATGACGTGTACTTTACAGATTCATCCGCGACCCGAACGTGGTGAAACCCGTCTTTTAAGTCTAACAACGTAAAATATCTCTTATTCCCCACGATCGATAATTGATCCTTGATAAGAGCCATAGGATAATTATCCCTTGCAGTCGCTTTGTTTAAGACACGATAGTCCACACACATACGTAATTTCCCGTTTTTCTTTCTCGTCAAGACTATCGGGGATGCGAATTCGGAATTGCTCTCTCGTATATAGCTCTTTTCTAATAACTCGTCTAAAATCACCTGAAGTTTCTTTTTCTCGTCAATCGCAAGCTTGCACGGGGTGCAGTGAAATGGCCGCGGATTCTCTAAACGTAATTTCAATTCCGATCCCATTTTCTATTGCAATGGCTTCGGACAATCTACATATAATTCACGGAAACTGTTCCGCAATTTGACCTTCACTTCATACGGTACCTCTGCATTTATTTGCAGATCGCTAAGTTCATCCTTCCTGGTCTCTGCTACGTTAATGTGTATTAACTCCCGCGCGCGTCATCGTCAGTCGGTATTGTTAATCGAAATCCAAATTTTTGCAATACATCGCGACCTAGTAATGCTGGAGTCAATGTTGTCTCCTCAGGTACTACATAAATTCTAAGATTCTCTTTCGTAATATTGCCGGTAGAGATCGTCACGAGAATTTTCCCCAAAAAATCGATTTGTACTTTCTTACAGCAATACTCTCGATCTGTTGCATCTATTGGAATAAGCCCTACTTTCTCAACGAATCTCTCTTTGACAAAACTGATCGGACTGCCCGTATAGAGGAGCGTATCTAGACACAATACTTGCTGCAAACTCGAGTTCTTTATCGAATACGTTACAAGTTTTCGGTGCTCTATGGTGTCTTCTTCGGCTGGATCTTCATAAACGTTGGATACCTCCGACTTAATGTTCGACTCCTCCTGTTCCTTCTTCGGACAGTCTTTCACCATATGCCCCATCTCGCCGCATGAGTAGCACGATCCTCTTTCTCTCGTAGGCTTTGGGCACTCCTTCGCAATGTGCCCCGTCCTGTTACAGTTGTAGCACCTAACCGATTTTCCACCGGCCTCTTCCTTCACCGATGTCTTGA
The DNA here is from genome assembly GCF_001652005.2 of Ceratina calcarata. Classification (NCBI taxonomy): domain Eukaryota; kingdom Metazoa; phylum Arthropoda; class Insecta; order Hymenoptera; family Apidae; genus Ceratina; species Ceratina calcarata. Next base: position 8,644 of record NW_017154433.1, read on the forward strand.
ATTCTTTTGGCGCTTTCTCAGCTGACTTGTTAGTTGATTTCTGTCCGTGCTTGATTTCCTTCTTGGTATTTGTGAGGGAAATCTTACGGAAACCATTGATCTTTCACCGTGTTAAAGTTCTGCATTCGAGCTTGGTTACGTAGGCTCTGATCGGGTATCCCGTCTACCAAGTAATCTAACAGGTCTTCGTTTTCAATCGGTACTAAATTACCTAAGATGAGCTTTTCATGGTAATAATTATTAACACGTTCCGTGCCAAGCCATTTTTGCCTGACTTGTCGTTCAGGCCATTTGATATTTTGATTAAAGATGCACCATTAAATGTAATTATTAATTATTGTATATATAACAATTAAATAAACTTATGTGTTTTGTTCTTTACTGCATCTTGTATAATGCTTCATTTTTTAGGTAGAAATATAGTTTACAGAATTATATTTGTAATAAAATATATGTTTTCAGCGCATTAAATAAATATGACTGCGTGTACCACCGGTGGTACACGTGGCCTGACGATCAAGTTTACCGTGTACCACCGGTGGTACACGTGGCACGGAACGTGTTAAACGACTCGTTTGTGTGCCACGTTCTGAGCTCAAACTTCTTCATCCGATCCATTCTGCTTGGTCGTTGATCAAATCCATCTTTCATTGCTTCGAGTAACTCGTCCAGCGTCATCTCCGTATATTCAGACTTTGAGCGGAACCATCTATCAGCTTTTCCTTTCAGTTTGGAACTGATAATTATTTTCATAATCGCATCATCTACAACAAAGAGTCTTTTTACCAATCGAACTTGTTTCTCCCAGTCTTCGAAATAGCGATTCGTTCCACTGAACTCGCCCAGCAGCTCTCCGATGCCTTTGACATCTGCGCGTAGTTGTGACGATGCTTCTGCTTGGGAATATCTTCTTGCATCGTTGGCCAAAATTCTTTCTTCTGGTCGGGCGATTCCTGGATTCCCTACGTTGATTAATTCAAGCTCTCGTCGCGCCAATGCCGCTTCCCGTTGGGCCAGATCCCGTTCTCGTCTCATAATTTTGAGCTCTTGAAGCAACAATTCGTTTCTCCCATGCTCTGGTTGCACTTGTACCTCGTCACGATGCTCGTTCCCTCCGCTTTCAGGATCGTTCTCGTTCAACCGATATCAATCGACCGTTCTAAATCGCGGACATCTTATAACAACACACTATCGCTGCACAGGTAATTTGTTATAACCGTAAAACATAAAATTTCTTGCATAAAGCTCTCACGTCTTTACTCCGGTCCCACTTCTGAAAATTGTAAGACAAAGATTGTCGGAATGGACGAACAAACGCGTTAGGATGATGGACGTACGAAAAAATGTATTAATCGTACGTAATATAAATTAACATATGTTACCGACGTGAACTTGAGTGTATGGACAGGAATTGCGACTTCTAAAGGCGAGCGTCTCAACGTAGCGGTTTAGACACCGCTGCGTAGGCCGCGTGCACAACGATTCGAATTTGGGATCGTCGGGGCCGCTTTCCTCGTCTCCAACCGATGACGGTTGATAAAACGACGAGTTCGGGACAGAGGAAGACTGGGGATCTTCCTCTGCGACCCAGTTGCCCTGTGGAGGCGTGTCGTCTGGAAGGAGAGCACTTCAGAGAGAGTAGACTCTATTGCAATTCCGGGGATGAGGAAGACTGGGGATCTTCCTCTGCGACCCAGTTGCCCTGTGGAGGCGTGTCGTCTGGAAGGAGAGCACTTCAGAGAGAGTAGACTCTATTGCAATTCCGGGGACCGTCAATGCACGTAGTTTTTTGGCTGTTATGCAATAAATTATTTGGCAGACTTTCCGAACGCAAGCACCGGTGGAAAATTGAAGTATGGTTTATGGCTTATATCAATCGTTGGGTCGAGCGAGAAAACGAACGAGTAGACAACGCCTGTAGTTTGAGTCTGCAGTCTTGGGCCGGTTAGCCTTTTTTATGACTGCGTGTGGATTGTCACCGGACCCGGTGGGTCCTTGGCGGACTCGATGTGTGCGCCATGCACTTGATATCTGGCAGGGAAATTGCGTCTGAAAGGGCTCGCTTGTGTTTCCGGGAGGGGCTGACTCGCGTAGCTCACGTATCCCAAGTATCGGCCGTATTGTGCGTGTTTAGTCTTAAGTCGTTATCTTGCTCGTAAATAAATTTGGTCGACGACGCGCGGGTAAATTTATTTGTTATTGTAACGGCCGTTCCTGGCGTGGGGTTTCTCAAGAAGAGTTTTCCCCACGTCACAAGCGAAGCTTGGGTGAATGCAGGAACGAGCTGAGTTTGTCAATGTCAAATGTGTCAATGGACACGGCTGGGTAGCGAGCGTCTGGAATGCGGGATAAGAGAACTGTTTCAGGACAAACCTGGACTCGATAACTGTCGAACTGATCGAAGTCAATTTATGGTCTCCTCCTGGAAAGAAAATAGCATCGACTCGAGTTCGAGGGCTGAGTATAAACACATGGCTGCCAATAGCCTTGGCGTACGCAGTTAGACGAGACCTCACGGAGAGAAATGTGTTGCGATTGTAGCATCGGCCGTAGTTGCATTAATGTAAGCGTGCAATATTAGCTACCAACGTTTAGGAATAGGAGTATCTACTCGTGCCACTATAGCATAGAATATATCTATGCTCCCTCCTCACGGTTCACTAGCCGTTTACGCACGAACTTTGTACCAAAAACGCTTGCCCCTCCACCATGCACAATTTGCTCGTTAAGGCACGCACCGTTCTGTATAGTGACGCAAGGCGCAGCCAACTGATCGCTCGCTCGAACATTTTCTTCCAGGAAATTTTTCCCCACTCGGGGGACAAGCAGGATGTGTACGACAAAAGGCAATTCGGCCTTGGCATCTGGTAAGTGTAAGTCTGAGAACTGTCTCTTGCCATCGGTTCGAGNGTATATACATCTTAACTCCTTGGTTGAACCATTTACTATCAACTCTTCTAACGACCTTATTTCATCTGTGAACCAGTCAAGTTTTCGGAATAATTCTAATCTCTCAAAATTATATAGAGTACATTCTCCCTAAACATGATCAATATTTTCTACTCCTTGCCCGCAATCACAGACAGGATTATCTGCTAAGTTTTTCTAAATCTCGATTCCTGTGAATGGTTATGATTTGCTCTAATTCTTGAATACATAACTATCAGTCTTCTACTATTCAACTCCCTATTTTCAATCCATACTTTGTTCATTTTTCTTGTGTTTACTTCTTTGTCACAGAATCTTGTAAAATAATAGTTTCCTTTCTCATTCTCGATCTCTCTCAGGTATTGTGCCCATATTCTCCGTATTGCTTCTTTAAAAGTTCTAATTAGGTCCTCCGAGGATATTGGAGTTTGCATTTGGACTGTTTCATTTTGTTAGGTGAATACCTAACCGGGTCCGGATAGGAGCGGGAAACGGGTTTACGCAATTGATGATAATAAAATTTACAAAATAAATTTTNGTTCTCTAGCCGGTGGTCAGCCAACAATTGACTATTGACCCGGAGCGATACCCGTGGCCCGGATACCACTATCACGTATCCTGTTCTCAGCATTGTAATCAGTGCGGCCTTTACGAATCTATGAAATCGTTAGAATTCGTATCGCTTTATGAAGGTGAAATCAATCTAGCGCCAGTATGAAATCGGAAGACCTAATAGTCTCCAAAATCTTCTTTGGCATAGGCTAGTTAATTAACAATATCTCGATAGTGTCAGGGATTCGTACGAGAAACGTTCGATCTGCACTACGAGATTGTGAGTTGCCGACTCGCCGGAGCTCCGGCTCGGAAGCCATTTTATGGTTTCCGAGAATCCAACATATATCAATCGAGAATTCGTATTCGAATTCTCGTTACGCGGAGACCGGCGATTTCCTCGTGATGTTTACCAGTACGGCACACCTTGTATAAGAAACGTTATACCGTTTCTTATTATAGCCGTGCCGAACTGATTTCATCGGAATTTTGTTTGTATTCACGAGAGTTCGTACTCGAATTCTCATTACTAGAATTTAATAATTATTGGCAAGGCCGAGCAATGCTCTTAAACCTTGCAACAGACTCTATCTTTAAACACATTTCTACCAGTTGACTTTGCTAACTCGTCCGCTTGTTCATTCCCGGCAGTGTCTATATGAGCTGGAATCCAGATTAATGCAATATTTTTCCCTTCCTCTTTTAAATTGGTCAGTTTCTCTATAATCACTGAGGTCCATGAATTTTTAATCGAAGATGAGTCGCAACCTTCCCATCCATATTTCAACGCTGATAGGATAGATTCTGAATCCGAAAAGATGATTGCTTCTTTTTCGCTGCCTTCGTTAAACCAATTGATAGCCTCTACGATTGCTTCTGCTTCCACAGAGGCTATCGCTGTTTTTCCGTCCGTACTCTTTAATCTACCTTGTGTTCTTCTTCTAGAGTTTCCGAGTTGTTTCTTCACTATTCCTAAACCATTTTTAAACACGTTATCTTCCACTTCTGATCTGGAACCGTCTGTGAAAAAAACTAAACATCTTTTGTTAAAGTTGAAATATTCATCTAAAACTTTATCATACAACATGTTTTCTCCTTCTCTAGCTTCTCTCGTGTCTCGTCCTATTTTTAAGTCAATTATAATGATGTTTCTCATATTTTCTTCTCTGCTCACAGCTCTGATCCAGCTATTTTTCCATTCTCTAACATGATCAATTCTTATAATGTTTTCTTGTACCATTGAGATCTCTTCTTCTGCGTCTTCAATCCATGATGAACTTAAATTTAAACTTGTTATTATATCTAATTCTGTTCGGATTCGTTCTGGCATTTCGTAATGATCTCTTTGGTCATAGATTTATTTGAGTTTTTAAATTGCTTTACCCAAAATCTTTTGGCATGAAGTTCCGCCTTCCTTCTTAGTCCTAACAAACCACATTCCGCGTACATGACATTTATCGGCGTCGAAATTCTGTATCCTAATGCTCTTCTATGGGCTTTAGATTCCATTTTCCTGAGAGTATTTCGGTATTTCTATTGCTTCCTACCATTTCTTTTGTCGGCAGATATATTGGAAGGCAATAATCCATAATGGATATGTAAAGGGATTTAATCAGACTTACACTCAAACTACAATCTATTCTTTGTTTAAGAAATTTATTAGTTGCAGTCTCTTATCCAGTCTTTTACGAAGTTCTTCTATATGTTCTGTAAACATTAAGTCTCTGTCTATATTCAAACCTAAAAAATTTATCACATTCTTTACTGCGATAAGTTTGTTCATTACTGTTACATTATCTACCATAGAACTACTGCTTATTCTAGGATCAAAATTGCAGATTTGAGTCTGTTCTTCTGAAAGACACAATCCTCTGAGTCGTAGCTCTTCTCCAATCATCTTTATTGCTTTCACAAGTAAAGTTTTCGCTGCATCTCTATTATCATTCCATGTTACAATGGCTATGTCGTCTGCATACATTAGTACATCTATATTATTGGATCAAATCTATGTAATCTCCTTTCTACGTCAGCTACGTAAATATTATACAAGATGGGACTCAATATCGATCCTTGAGGTATTCCTTTTTCATTTTCTAAAAGTTTTTCTTCCCCTAACGCATTAGACCAAATCAATTTTCTATCTTCTAATTTATCGAGTAACAGAATGATTTTCTATGGACACTTCAGACCTTTCAACTTTCTTAAGGACGTTAGTCTCAAAATCCATTTTCTATAGAATGTTTTGAAATTTTGCATGAGTATTCAATAGAGCATCACAAATATATATGTAAAATCTTAGAGAGATCTGATGATTGGGAGAGTAGCAATAAATTATCGAATTCGGAACTTTACCATGTGAAAACGAGAAAAGGCCAGTAAAATGATGGATTTCAGTAATTTAAGGAAAAACGGTTCTATAGATATTTTCAAAAAACTGACACATGCTAAATTAACTTATTACAATTGTATTAAAAAAAAAATCAGAAAATTTTGATGATTCGTTTAGTAGAAATTCTTAGATGAAGTATGGTATTTTTGTACAACGCGTTCTTGAGAACGGCGAGGGAGGGGATAGTGTAGCCAATAGCGGCAACGGCTCTTCTGTGTAAGCTTGTGTAAGTGCGTATGTATACGCTGTGCGATGTATTAGAGGGCCAAAGATTCTCAACCATTTGTTTCTATTTAATATGTGTACCACTACGTGGCAACACTTGAAATGATTGAGACCAACTGAGCGGGACTAACGTCCTTAAAAAGATTGAATGTATTAC
>NW_017154433.1:16054-21342 GCF_001652005.2 Ceratina calcarata
GTATGTATCTGTATATCTATCCCATGAATGTAGAGGTGGAAGGGGAAGGAGCGGCGAGGTGCGGCTAGTAATTTATAATTTAAGGACGTTAGTCCCAAAATCCATTTTCTATAGAATGTTTTGAAATTTTGCATGAGTATTCAATAGAGCATCACAAATATATGTGTAAAATCTTAGAGAGATCTGATGATTGGGAGAGTAGCAATAAATTATCGAATTCGGAACTTTACCATGTGAAAACGAGAAAAGGCCAGTAAAATGATGGATTTCAGTAATTTAAGGAAAAACGGTTCTATAGATATTTTCAAAAAACTGACACATGCTAAATTAACTTATTACAATTGTATTAAAAAAAAAATCAGAAAATTTTGATGATTCGTTTAGTAGAAATTCTTAGATGAAGTATGGTATTTTTGTACAACGCGTTCTTGAGAACGGCGAGGGAGGGGATAGTGTAGCCAATAGCGGCAACGGCTCTTCTGTGTAAGCTTGTGTAAGTGCGTATGTATACGCTGTGCGATGTATTAGAGGGCCAAAGATTCTCAACCATTTGTTTCTATTTAATATGTGTACCACTACGTGGCAACACTTGAAATGATTGAGACCAACTGAGCGGGATTAACGTCCTTAATAAGATTGAATGTATTACATTGTCATATGCTCCTTTAACATCTAAGCAGGCTGCGTACGTTGACTGTACTGAGATAGCATTCATCTTGATTCTTCCTATTATAGCGTATACATTATCTTGTGCCGATCGATGCCTCCTAAAACCATTTTGAAACTCTTGTAGGATTTTATTTTTTTCAATCCAGATCACCAATCTTTCTTTCACGATTATTTAAAAGGTTTTGCCCACACATGATGTAAGGGAGATAGGACGAACTCCTTTCTTGCCGGGCTTATCAATGAAAATTAATCTACTCAATCTCCATTCCTCAAGGATAACTTCTTGTGTCCAACAAGATCTGAAAGTATCCAGAAGAATGTCTCGCCCCACATCAGTTAAGTTTGCCAAGATTTCATAGTCGAAGCCATCTTCTCCTGGCGCTGAATTGTTATTCTTCCCTGCAAACAGCGCCCTATTTAGTTCTTGTTTGGTAATTTCCCTTTCAAATATCGTTTCAATTCTAAACATACTAGTTCTTCTTAAATCAACCCTCAATAGCTCATCTCTTTTAACTTCAGCATATCTAACTTTGATTTTTTCTATTTCTTCCTCTTCATCTTCTAATCTTTCTCTTATTAGTTTGCAAATTCTATCTTTGCAGATAACTTTTTTTAACACATTAACCTTCTTCCACATTTGTGCTGTATTTGTTTTCTTACCTATCTTCTCTACCATACTATTCCAGCTGGTCTTCTTTTTTTCTTTGATGAGATCTTTCCAGGACTGAGTAATTCCTTTGAGATCTTCGTATATATCTTTAGCTGGGGACTTTATAAATTCTTTTTCCAGCTTCTTCTTCTCTTCCCACTTCTTTTTGCACTCCTTATCCCACCAGTACTTCGGTTGTCTCTCGCACCTAAACTTTAAGACATTAGAGTTGTCTTCTTCTTCGTCATTTAAGTTTCTTCTGTTTCTATTACCCAAAGACTGCCTTCTCTTCTTTTCCTCGTCTCCATTGTACGTGCCGGCCTCAATTATTTTCAATAAATAACTACTAAACAACTTGTATTTGTCTTTTGCTAAATTTAGACTTTTTGCTTCGTTTAAAATCCTATTTTCGTTTCTGATTTGGAATTTTAGAACTTTTTCCCATTCTATTAATTTGTTATTGTAAATTCTAGTATTTTTCCTAAATTCTCTGACCGGCTGGTCGCTGAAATTCAAGAAATTCATCTCAAATATCACAATTTGATGATCTGAGCCCAAACTAAAGCCCGAGTCATACGAACATATTTTATGACCCCATTCCAAGGTTGATATCATTAAATCTAAATTAGCTGATGACTGATAATGACAAGGTCTGGATTGAGACGTCTTGTTCACGACTTCTAGACTCCGTTCCGACATAGTCTCAATAAGATGTCTCCTGCGATGTTTTGATTACTACAGTCCCAATTGCTGTGCTTTGCATTAAAATTTCCTACGATGAAAGTGTTGCTATCCGGGTTTATATAATCTAATAGATTCCTCCAGGTATTTCTCAGATACCCACTTGGGTTTCTTCTATAGACTATAAATATTCTATACTGACGCCCCCCAATATTTAGATTAATACCCATCAGGTCGACAGATGAAATATTACAATTGATTTCTAGTCTTTTAACGTTCAAAGATTTTTTATATAGTACCCCTACTCCCCCTTTGATATTCGCTTTACTATTACTCTTATTACTTCCTAGAAAGACGTAATCTTTTATGTAATACTTTTCTCTATTACTTAACCATGTTTCCGTCAAACAAAGCAATTCGAAGTTGCTAACAATGCCTTCTATCTGAATCTTTTTATTTCTAATACTTCTCGCGTTCCACAGTCCTAATTTAAACACACTCATCTTCACCCATTCTTATACCTACTAGAAGTAGAATAATGTTGTTTGTTTCCTTTTGATTATATATCTTAAGCATTTTCTTAATAAGTGAAATAAAATGAAACATAATAAACTCTCTTAAACAATACCGCTTCTTTTCCTTAAATCTATAAAAATTATGAGCGTTAGCCAAATTACTTCTCCTGTTCCATATCCCCAACTTAAACACACTCATCTCCATCCATTCTTATATATACTAAGAGAAAAATAATAATATTGTTTATATCCTTTTGATCATAAATCTTGATCCTTTTCTTAGTAAACAGAATAAAATGAAACATAATAAACTCTCTTAAACAGTAACGCTTCTTTTCCTTAAATCTTCACCCATTCTTAAATATACTAGAAGAGAAATAGTGTTGTTTATACCTTTTTGATTGTATAACTTGAGCATTGTTTTAATAAACAAAATAAAATAGAGTATAATAAACTCTCTTAAACAAAAACACTTCTTTTCCTTGAATCTATAAAAATTATATTCGTTAGCCAGATTACTACTAGCATTCCTCATTCTCAACTTAAACATACTCATCTTCACCCATTCTTAGACATACTATAAGATAAATAATATTGTTTATACCCTTTTGATTATATGACTTGAGCATTATCTTAATACGTAAAATAAAATGAAATATAATAAACTATCTTAAAGAAAACAACTTCTTTTCCTTAAGTCTATAAAAATTATGTGTTAGTTAAGTTATTACTCACATTCCACATTCCCAATTTTAACACACTGGTCTTTCCTCATTCAAATTTTGTTGATTGTTCTCTTCTACACCCTCGTCCATGAGGTTCTCCATTTGGTCTTGTTTCTCCATCATCAAATGCTCTTCCAAGCTTATTTCCTTGGCTATTTCTTCAGCCACTTCTACATTCACGCTCTCCTCCATTTCTGGTTCTTCCGTCGGTACGACTTCTTGTAACAAATCCGTCTTTGCTTGAGTCTCTTCTTTTCCGGACTGCTTCGACGTCCCTTCTCCTGTCCAGTCTTCTCCCTCAAAGGCGTTTTCAGACTCCTTCGCTCCCTCTTGTGCGTTTTCATCTCCGAAGGGGAATTGTACCGCTTGTGCAAACTTGCCACTCCTCTTAGAGTTATATTGTCTGATCTAGGTACTTGTTTGCATGTCTCCGTTTCTGTTCCAACTAGATTCATCCTCAATTGGCTTGTAATTACCTTCGCTTGCTTGGGTGTAGGTCTTCTTTAAGCTTGATTGGTTGTTACCTCTTTGCTGCCAGAACGTGTTTCTTTCTTGAGGCTCAGTTCGTCGGGATCTATCTCTGTTCAGATCTCTCATTCTTTCTTCCAAATCTTCCTCTAAATTCAAGGTCTTAGCCATTTCTATTAATCTATCAAACAATTCGTTAAACTCTTCTTTAATCAATCTCTTATTGTTATTCATTCTTCTGTACTCATTCCTTTGTGTCGTAATGCGTCTTTCTACTCTCATATTGTCATCAATCTTTTTATTTGCTACCGGTGGCCTTACAAATTTTACTTCCTCTTCCCGGTCTTTCAGAATTCTGAATCTATTGTTATCAGATAATAGATTGTATCTCATTTTATCCACCGACTCCTTATTCTTCCATCTTGATTGCCGTTGAAATGGATTGGTATCCTCCCAGAATTCTTTCTGTGATCTGTTATTATCAATTAAATTTCTATTGCTATGTGTATCTTGTCCATATTTCTCTTGATCGTAATCATACTCTTCTTGCTAGAATGTGTCCTTGACATGATTGTAATTATAATTGCGTTTGTTCGGGTAGTAAATTGACTCCTCTTCTATGGCCCTCTGCCTAGCTGTTTCATAGGCGACATTATTATATGCCATGATTTTAGCTATGCTTTTTTCTCTGAGGGACATGGGGCACGCTTTGTCAGGATGCATGTTCGCCATTACAGTTCACATCTGAATTTATCTGTACATGGGCCATGTGTATTTTCCCCACATCGGAAGTATCTTTTTTCAACTGACCGACAAAATTTCTGAAAGTGTCCAAAGCGAAGGCACTTGAAGCAGACTTTTACATTTCTTACATACGGCTTAACTCTGATTCCTACTTTTCTCCCATACAAGGACAGACTGGTAGGTAATTGATTTTCTTTAAATTTACATAAAATTGCTGAGCTTTCAGACCAGTATACCTGTTTGTCTACTATCTTTCTCTTTGTCAGTCTCTCGAACGATACCCTACCTTGACCTGGGTCGAGATCGTTTATTAATTCTTGGATAAAGTCCGGCCAATCAGTGACCACGCCCCATCTTTCCTGAGCCCTGTCTGGAATATACCCTCTCATAGTTTGGTGTCCTTTCATTTCTTCGAGCAACTTATTTGCAATTTCTAGATTTTTCAGCTTCACCTCAGCTTTGAACCTGTTCAACATCACTACAGGGTGTCCCAGAACTCCTTTTACGCCCGAAAATGGGGAGGAGCTGAGGTGATTTTAAACAACTTTTTCCTTTGCAAAAAAGTTGTCCGAGGCGTGGTTGTCGAGTTATTAACAAAAATTACCGATCAACCAGAGCGTTCATATACAAGGCGGGCAGGAGCGCGATAACCGCCTCGTGCATTGTTGCGTATGCCACGCTCGTGACGAAAACATAGGATTAAAACAAAACTTACATGCAAGAGCAACTAAGAAATTGTTTAAATATTACAGAAAACAAAGCAATTAGTTGTTAGTTACGTTCACTGAATAAATGCAACATATTCAATCAAATAACTAACAACTTTATATATTACAG
>NW_017154433.1:22535-23400 GCF_001652005.2 Ceratina calcarata
GCAGAAAGAACTGGCAGTATATATAATATACAAACCAGGATAGAAGTAAGTGAACAAATAAATTATGCTCAAGATGAAGAAAATAAAGATTTAAAATGTGGCATAATAAATTAGCTCATCAGAATCTGAAGCATTGTGGAAAAATATTGAAAAGACATAACATAGATGTGAAGAAAGAAGATTGGTTTCAATGTGAATCCTGTATCCTTGCAAAGCAGCACAGAGGTTCCTATCCATCTACAATGTCACGAATAAGCAAACCTGGGGAACTCATACAGTTGCAGGATCGATGGAAAATAAATCCTTAGGAGGATCAAGGTATTTTCTTGTACTAAAATATGACTACTCTCACTATCGGACAATATATTTTCTGAAATGTCAAAATGAGGTAAACAAAAAGTTGAACGAGTTTATTCCAAGGTTTAGAATAGAAACAGGAAATAAAATACATGCTATCAGGTCGGACAATGGACTTGAGTTCAAAAACAATGACGTAGCATTAACCTTAAACCGCTTTAGTATAATCACAGTCTTCTTTAATACCTAGCCATGCTGAGAGACTTGGCAACACTGTTAATNTACTTCTCCTGTTCCATAGCCCCTACTTAATCACACTCATCTCCAGCCGTTCTTATACAAACTACAAAATAATAATATTGTTTATATCCTTTTGATCATATATCTTGATCCTTTTCTTAGTACGCAGGATAAAATACAACATAATAAACTCTCTTAAACAGTAACGCTTCTTTTCTTTTAAATCTACGTCCATTCTTAAACATACCAAAAAGAAATAGTGTTGTTATACCTTTTGATTGTATACCTTGAGTGTTGTTTTAGTAATCAAAATAAAGTAAAATATAAT
>NW_017154434.1:0-966 GCF_001652005.2 Ceratina calcarata
TAACATATAAAATTATCTTTATTCTAACAACTATATTAATTGTTATTGGATCATGTTTCTTGTAAAAATCGAATCGATGGATCCTAGTTAAGGAAAAGGGAACGAAGGAAAGATACGAGGAGTCAGGAAGCAGCGGATAGTTGACGAGGCAGGCCCGCCATGAATAAGAATCGACGGATAAGTGCGAGATCCGGGGCAAAGGTGAACCCGGGAAAGTCGTAGCTCATAAAAGATGATCAGCTCGTAAAATTGATCACTGCTCGATAACCCGCGCGACATCCCCAGAGGGCAGCGACCCTTTTATCTCAACTGCGAGACCTGAACATCAGTGATAGGCACATCCTTGGTAGTATACAACATTATTACACTAATTTTACTATAGTGAATTATAGTAAATTTAATCTAAGCTAACGGAAATTATTTTGATACGACGTTAAACAAACGAATGGTACAGATGAGGATTGATTCTGATGGAACGCAACGATAATTCCCAGTTCCACGGAACGTTTCACATAATTTCCGAGGGAGTGTCGCGGTCACGCGTGATCGATGTTAACGCGGGATCGATGATGTGATCCCGCACTCGCGCCCAGTCGTTTGTTTATGACCGGTGGCATTGTTGCTCTATGATTAAATATGCGCCGGGTTACGTGTAACAGGAACTCTGACAGATGCTGCTTTGTGCCATACACGAATGCAATTTACCTCGACAAATAGTGATTAGACGGTGGCTACAAATATTTCCATGCCTCCAATTAACGTTATGTCGATCCGACGGCTGATACACTGCTAGACATAATGTTTTTTGTAATAGTCAGCTCAATGTTTAATTTAATAATTAATTTATATGATGGCTGACTCGATCGTGTGCATCACATTTCTATTGAGATATTTCGCAAATATGAATTCAATCCTTGTAACATTTTTTAGTTCATTTTAACAGTTTTAGTAACGACAGTGTAACGA
>NW_017154434.1:2341-3249 GCF_001652005.2 Ceratina calcarata
AACGACAACAGCAACATTAACAACAGTAACGACAATGGCAACAGTAACGACAGTAACAATTCAATCTTTTTAACATTTTTTCATGACAATTCTCATATCTGAAATTCATGTCATGGTTGCCAAATGATAAATGTAACCGTGCTAGGCGATGAACGTAACTTCCTCTCACGAGGCAGCAATCGAGTACAGCAATAAACCAGCGGGTACTGAAAACGTTTGACGACTGGCGAAACGTGGCTCGTGTTTTCGTTTAACGATCCACTATTATGTAAATGTACGTTCACGTGGTTGGTATTGCTTGCCACAAATTTGACTGACGCGTCAGGAATCGCGCGTGCGCGGAAAGTGTAAGCAGAAAATATTTAATACTCTCGTCAGGAGTTGCTGATTCCTCAGGAAGTAAAAAGCAAATGGAAACACGAACAGCAATTCCATTCTCTACTTTTCAATGTCATAAATTTCAAAATTTGGCCAACTTTTTTTTGATTCAACGAAAAGAATCGTCAGAATTACTAAAATCGTTCAATCTAGTTACTTTTTGGTAAAAATAGGAATTTTTATGATTTTGGAAATCGTGCCATAAATTCCGGCGATTAATTTCGGGTTGCGGTGAATAAATTCACGGCCGACAGGGAAGAATACTGATTCAATTTCCTATCCAGGATGCAACGGACGAGGGGGTGAGAGGGGGGGTTCGAGCCTGGCGGAAGGAACGGCGCGGCTGGGAATCGTGTTTACTCGGTAGGAATTAAATAATGCCATGGCGCGCGGTTAGATCGTCGAGAAATGTGCGGCACGTTTGCAATTTTATCTTCTGATTTGTTTACCCGCGTTCCCGTGCCCCGGACGTGAATCCATTCCCAAGACGCACGTACCCTCCGCCGCCGTGCTGTTTGCTCCATTTTTTT
>NW_017154435.1:0-253 GCF_001652005.2 Ceratina calcarata
ATAAAAACTATAGTCGTATACGTCACCATTTTCTTTGTCTTCCTCCTTTTGTTCGGGCGGTTCGGGCTCTTCCCTCGGCGCCGCTTTTGGCACCTTCAACTACACAACAAAAAATATATATACATATATTATAAATTAAAAATGTTTTACGAATGAATATGAATAAAATAACTCACCTCGATTTCTTCCATTGATTGACACCTCCCTGAGTTGCTCCTCCATCTCGCTCAGATTTCTTTGCTGAAAAAATAAA
>NW_017154436.1:0-253 GCF_001652005.2 Ceratina calcarata
TGCCCAAGTTTGAAAGATGATTACTCATGGAACAAATTATTATAGGATGCTGATTGCTCTTTTAAATTGTAGCTTGAAACATCTACTTTAAAATACTATTTAGACATTTTTTATTTGGCTACTACTGGTAATGCTTCATTCTAAGAGCATGTACAAAATTTAGAAATTAGCAAAATTTAACAACAGTCACGGAGTTTCAGTGGGATCTGGATATCCTTAAATACCTGAGTTTCACAAAGGATCGGGCCCGCGC
>NW_017154437.1:0-253 GCF_001652005.2 Ceratina calcarata
AGAAAGTGACCGAATTTTTTTCAGCTTCACGTAACGTCGTTACATATGAACCGTAACACACGTCAGCTTTAACATAATTATAAACAACGCGTATATCGAGAAGAATGTGACTAGCCTCTATGTATGTTTAATCGTTATGCAAATAAAATGACGCATAATGTAAAAAAAAGTATCAGATTTTTGTAAACAGCGACGCCAGGTCATATACATATAGGAATAATTTTATCACCGGGATTTCCATATTCTTCCAACC
>NW_017154438.1:0-253 GCF_001652005.2 Ceratina calcarata
ATTTTACCGAGTCTATTATGTGTAATCACTACGCGATCTTTAAGATAATTGTTAAGGATTTGAATTAGGTAGACTGGGAATCTCTTCTCCTGTAAGCCTTTAATAATGGCATCCCATGATAATGTGTTAAACGCGTTACTGATATCGATACTTACTGTAATAACCGTTTTGTTGGCAAGTAATTCTGAGCGTATCTTGTTAATTACGTTAACAAGGGCGTCTACTGTTCCGCGGCCTCTCCGGAAACCGAACT
>NW_017154439.1:0-253 GCF_001652005.2 Ceratina calcarata
ATTTTTTCAGATTTTTAGGATTAGTGCGTCAATGTGAAAAAAATCAAAAACTATACATGTCTCATGTTCAAGTACGGAGACGGAAGACGAATTTCCAACGACGGTAGCAGCGTAGTGGCGAAGACTGGAGACCAGTAATCGCTGCGTACTTTTTCATCTTCTCGCCGACCATATTTTTTTTATAACATGTTCTTTTTTCTCACATTTACTGTGTATTGAGGAGAGTTCATTATTTAAACAGTATTTTTCAATT
>NW_017154440.1:0-253 GCF_001652005.2 Ceratina calcarata
AATACTGACCGAAGGAATACAGACCGTCGAAGACGTTAGGACGATTCTGTTCATTGCACCGCACGAGGATGAGCATGGACGGCGCCGACTCAGCCGACGACGATCGGGACGTAGCATTCCCCGATAATTCCGGACACCAGGCCCGTCGTCCTACGTACGCAGTGAGTTTGGTCAAAATAAAAGGCGTTAAAAGTGCAACGAAAGTGTCCGGTTTATTTCGCGTCCCGTACCTCGAATCCGGACCTGTTAGGGG
>NW_017154441.1:0-253 GCF_001652005.2 Ceratina calcarata
ATCCAATATATAAATGCATCTATCAACTGACGATTTTTTAAAACCTTTTTCTATAAGCGCTTGTTCGAAAGCCTCAAACCAGCATTTTGCTGCTTGTTTGAGCCCATATAATGCTTTATTTAATTTACAGACTTCGTTGCAACTTTTAATTCCTTCAGGAAATCTCATGTAAATTTCTTCCCTTAAGGTGCCGTTTAGAAATTGTTAGAGATTCGTGATTAAAAAAGAAGGTTCTGCATGAGTTACATGCACT
>NW_017154442.1:0-253 GCF_001652005.2 Ceratina calcarata
AAATGTTTAATAGTGACGCAAAGTAGAACAACATACTTTAATAATATTTTGTACACGTAAGTTTTTAAAGTTTTACTAATAACGGAATAAAAATTAGGAGGCTCTCAAAATATTTAAATTAAAAAGTTTTCTAATTAATAGTCCAAGGAAAGGTATTTCCTTTTATTTTTAAGAGTATCTGCTAATATTACATCAAACTATAATTAAAGAAAATATAAAGAAAAGTGCTAATCAAACTAAAAGCTTTAATGGA
>NW_017154443.1:0-253 GCF_001652005.2 Ceratina calcarata
AGGTAGCTTTTTAATAGTAATAAGAATCTATAATAACAAATTCAACATGCTAGCAAATGCAACATAGCAAGAGATTTTAACATAAAGCAGACAGTTGTAACTAATTGTGCAAACGGAGCAAGTTTCACCTCGTTTATTGTTCTTTCGACTTTTCTTCCAGTGAAATTGAATTACTAGGATTCGTCATTTGGTAAAGGATCGTGGAATACAAATGCCGAGATTTATTACTATTCATTTATTAATCAGAATATAC
>NW_017154444.1:0-253 GCF_001652005.2 Ceratina calcarata
AATACACTTTAACATACAAATAAAGAGATTCTTAAACTAGATTGTAGTTCTTCGCTTGGTACCGTTTCCAAAGATAAGAGTGAAAACGATACCAACCCAGATCTCACCGCGTGGAGGTGACTACATTCGAAACCCGAGCAGTGGACAATCCCCACTGCTCCCTTCTCATATCAATTACCACTCTATTATACGGAGCGAATATTGGAGGAGATTTTTACGAGCAAGTGTCTGACTCTAATTCTCATTACAAAAT
>NW_017154446.1:0-253 GCF_001652005.2 Ceratina calcarata
CATTCTTGTTTTATACATATGTGGGATACGAGTCGACTTATAAGCGTTTAAGCAGTAGGTACCTTGAATGGGCGCATATATCCTCAAGTATCACTCAGAATTCCGCGTACCAACTGATTTTTCGGGTAGTTTCCGTTGAAATACACTTTCTTCTAGGGATCTCAAGAGGCATTCATTCTTGTTCTATACATACGTGTCATACAAGTCGACATATAAGCGTTTAAGCAGAATCTACCTTGAAAGGGCGCCTATA
>NW_017154447.1:0-253 GCF_001652005.2 Ceratina calcarata
TTTGATTTTTTATAAAGAAAAAGTTACAAATTATACAGAATATTTAATTACTTATTAAATAGGAAGTCCGCATCCATGAATCTTTCTGCTTATATAACAATTATTATTTTCTGACTTTACATAAGAATTAAAGTTGTACATTTCCGATGTCGTAATTTTCTGACAGATGCCTTTCATCGAATCCAACGTGTCAATGTCAATAATTACAATTAAACTCGATTGTTGACTTAATACACATCGATATGACAAATAC
>NW_017154448.1:0-253 GCF_001652005.2 Ceratina calcarata
CATTCTCGTAGAATGATATTTATCGATTGAATAATTGATAAAAGACGATACGCTGTACAATCGTGTGGATATTCATAAACTTCCAATACACATTTAGAGAACAACGTTTCAATACGTTTCGTGGTTTAAATCACGATAGTTAACCGATCTGTGAACCGCTCAATTACATCACGTGTAGTTGGAATGCATAGATTGTTCCAATCAATTGTCACTCTGTCGGACGCATCTGGAACTTTCGTATGTAATGGGAGAA
>NW_017154449.1:0-253 GCF_001652005.2 Ceratina calcarata
AAGAAAAAACAAAGAAAACTAAAACCAATAAACAATAGCAATAAACATTAACAAAAGAGCGGAACAGAAGAGAAAACGGAAACGAGTCACGGACCAACAGACTCAAACGAGTCCGACGAGCGAAAACGAAAAACCAAACAAAACGGAAAGCAATAAACACCAAAATATAAAGGGCAACAAACGAAAGGAACGGAAAAAAGGGAACGGAAAACGAAAAGAACACACGAACAAAACAAGGAAACGAGGAAAAGAC
>NW_017154450.1:0-253 GCF_001652005.2 Ceratina calcarata
ACAATTCGATAATCCTACCAAGACTAACATTCGGAGCACTGATATGGTGGGAGGGAATCAACAATGAGAAAGACCAGAAACGACTGGAGAGCTTGCAACACACAGGACTCAAAAGAATACTAAGCGCATTCAGATATGCACCAACGAGAGCAATGGAAGCGATGCTCGCGACCCCGACGTTATCGCACAAAATAGAAGAAACAGCGATAAGAACAGCGAAACTGCTCAAGGACTGGAACAAGTGGCAGCCATC
>NW_017154451.1:0-253 GCF_001652005.2 Ceratina calcarata
ATTTCCAGTAAGTTTACTGCCATCCGTATAGATTGCCAAAGGATTACTTTCCGATTACATTTCCTCAATCATTGAATTAGGATTGCTAGATTTTTTAGTTCTTTACCAAAACGCAAGTCCACAGGGACTGAAACGGTAAGAGTCCTAAAATCATGACAGTAGATACCATAATGCTGCTTAATATTAATATTATTGGAATTATTATAGTTGCGGTATATGATCAAAAACCAATCGCCGACTTCCTTTGTCTTGT
>NW_017154453.1:0-253 GCF_001652005.2 Ceratina calcarata
CCCGGCCGGTATAGGTACGCGAAATCTTGATGGGGTTTTCCAACGCTTCCGCTTCGGTGTTGAAGAAGATGCTTTTAACCGTCCCCACCACCGAGCAAGACGGCGTTGATTTTCCGTCAGGGTTAAAAGGCGGGCGTAAGGCACCGCCTGATAAGAGGTATGGTAAAGCATCCTCGAAGGCGGCAATAATCTTGGAATGACAGTGGCCGGTATGAAGAACCGCAAGACTAGCGGAAAATCGGTGAATTCCTGC
>NW_017154455.1:0-617 GCF_001652005.2 Ceratina calcarata
TTCATTTTCCAGTGCACTATATTAAAATAAAATAATAACAATAAACGAAGAATAATGTGAAATAATATTTCATATCGAGTCACTCTGTATATTTAAATACCCATTACAGAATTAGTGGAAGCTTATTATAGTTAAAAGGATTTCGTAAATGCTAAGATTAAACTCAATACTGTAATACATAGTGACAGAAGAGGCGTGACTCCCATGTTGCATACTTTTTTCGATAACGCAGATGTCGTAGGCGATAGCCTGTATCATAAATCGACGACGCTCATCAATATGAAAATGATATTCGTCAAATCCTCCCGATTCTTTGACTCCACGGTAGAAGCGCGTTGGTAAGGACGATAAGCTCTCAACCTGAAGCCCGAGGGAAACACATAGTATGCTTGCCCCGTTCGAGTAAAGAACAATGAACAGGTTTACGTAACGCGTTGCGTGCGTTGTGACACGTTGCGAGTACGTGGGTGAAGAGGACAATGACGAGTGACGCGAATCAGATACCTGAAGACTAAAGCAGACGCTGGGGTCACTCTGTTATTTTGTGAATTCTGGATATTTGTGGAAATTGTATTTAATTATATCATTCAATATAACAGTTGTCAGTCGTATTAAGA
>NW_017154455.1:1749-3933 GCF_001652005.2 Ceratina calcarata
AGATAATCAGTTCGTTCTTGGCTTTTTCATTTGTACTGCAGTAGCTAATAAAATGCTATTTTTACTATTTGTTCAATAAAAATGTACTCATAGCTAGAACTTTGCAAATCGACAGGGACAATGCAAGCGGGACGATGGCGATAAAAAAACGCGAGACAAAAAATGGAACGACGCCAGAGAGACAAGAAAACAATGAGGAAAGGTGTAAAGGGTGGCGATCCCCCTTTTTGGCAGGAGCGTCACCGTTTTGACAGGCCCTGACGAATTTTGACGCGAGCCCGGGCACGGCTGCTCGAATTCGAAAACCCGCGGCACGACGGTGAAAAGAAAGGGGAGGCGAACGAACCGTGGCGAACCCAACAATCGAAATAATAATGTAACGCGCACTCGATCGTGTTCCGCTCCACCAGCAAATGGAGCAACTGCAGTTTCCTGGATAGGATCCTGCATGTTAGGATGGCCAATTTCTTGCTGCCATTTAGTTTGATGGTCCTCTAGTACCCTTGGATCTCATAAAATCAGAGCTGGCTAAGCAAGTTAGAACGTCGATTATCAGGCTACCGGTTTTCCAAAAAAATCTTATTATCCGAATAGAGAATGAATCAATTATGTGTGTAGTGTGTACGTACACACTACATACTATGTTTTCTGTCCAATTTCTCATTTCAGAGATATTTAAAATGTGTGTGCATATAAATTATTATTACATTTCGCAAAATGAAACTATGAATAAAAATTTGCAGTCCACCTAATATGATTAAATGCAATTATCACATCGTACCGTCAGAAGTATATGCATATAATTTTATACGATTTCCTACGGCATGAAGGGAGAAAATTTCCACCAATGAAGAACGTTTCTGAACGTACTCTGAACCCTCGCCCCTAAGGCACGCGTCCCCCGTGTCAAAGTTCATTTTTTGGGATAATATTAGCCAGATCCGGAAAGGTGTGTTATTTTAAGCCGGGGATCGCGATTGATTTTCGGCCAGGTAGTGTGAAACGAGGGAGTTTGTATGTTCGAACCGCGGAGGGGGCCTCAATCACCGCGGCGATTGTGCCACGACACCGATGAATGGTAATTCGTTTCGTCCGTCGCCCGGATTGACAGTTAATTTATTTAACGAACCGCGTTCTGCGTACGCCGGACCCAGTATAATTGTTCGTAAAATATTGCGACCGTCTATCTTTTTTCCCTTTCCAAATGCAACGGGCGACGTGAAACGAAATTGTTATTCCACTGTCAACTGCTCTTGACATGGTGACTCGGACAAAGATCTTTCCCGGGAAATTAATTACAAATAATGAATTAATTCAGTGGGCGTTATTACGATTTTACAGGAATTGTTGTTACTCAACTGCATTTACAGAAAATAGAAATGTTACGCGTGATACATAGAATTATGTAAAATATCTAAAATGCACAGATGTTGCTTATCTGAAATCCACTTTTTTAATTGGCAACCACAAATGTTTTATATTCTGTATAAATTGCACGGTCTACTCGTTAGACGTCAAATCTTTTCTACTAATTCTGTAAATACGCTGGCGAATGATATAACTACATTAGAAAGGTATGTGGCATCGACGGCTAATCCGGTTTCTTGGAATAATGTCGTAACGAGGGTTAACTCGAGCGAGCAGATCAGAACGACGAGTGTCATTTAAATCACGTTTCACTATCGGACGCTCTCGTTTCCGGCCAGCGACGATTTCCGGCAAATTAAATCTGCGCTAGCGTGCACATCAAGATCCCCCGTTGGACACCTTCGTTCCCGGCTGACGCGAAGGGGTTGAAAGGCGGAAGCGGAAACCATTTCTGAGATTCGACGTCAACTTTCATGGCGATTTTTCTCTCCCCTTTATTTCAAGCCGTACGTAATCTTGATCGAATCGTTGAAACAGATTTTTATTTGAAGGAAGTGAAATAAAAATGAAAGTCAATGCAGACTCGATGGAACGATAATGATATTATTCTACTTTAATGTCTCTGTAATATTAGTACTAATAGGGTTTTCAGAATAATTTATTTCGTTTAATGAAGGACTGGGAATACTTAAGTAAAGAAAAGATGAGACAATTCAATCTCTTATTATTTAAGTTCTGTCACAGTATACGTTAAATGAACTGAAATCTCAGATTGAAGCAAAGTTTCTCCGGTTATAACCTGCGTCTGACACATAA
>NW_017154456.1:0-253 GCF_001652005.2 Ceratina calcarata
TAAATAAATTTTTCAGAACGAAGGAGGCAGAGGAGTCGAGAGGCACGTTTCAAATTGCTAAGGAAATCAAAGACAAAATTGAAGCGTTCTGGAGAGCATTGGGTCACATAGCAAATGCATTTCTTCATTTAGTCTACAGAGTTCCTATGATTCGTCGAGTGCAATTGAGTCAATAAAATAAAATGGATCTGATAGATACGAAATAATTAACTGCTATCTAAATGTTTATTACTATCAAATGAAATATTATTAT
>NW_017154457.1:0-253 GCF_001652005.2 Ceratina calcarata
ACGTTAGTTATGACATTTCATTGAAAATATGTGTAGAGCATCTTCTGATCTGCAGATTTTTTAATATTGTGTAAAAGAAGAAACGATACCACTTGATGTACTCATTCACGAATTTCATTTGCTTGTACAGCTTGGGAAAGAGAAACTGAGCCAGCTCGGGCTTGTGTTAGTTTCCTTTAGGGGGACAGAATTGAAAAGAATATAAGTGGTGGTAGTAATGTGCGTAGATTAAAATTGTTTTTATTTTGACGCG
>NW_017154458.1:0-253 GCF_001652005.2 Ceratina calcarata
CATGGGTGTACCCCTCCACACAGCTGCCCGCTCCCTTCTGCATAAGCGACACCAATTTAACAAACTATGTCTAAACCAAACAACAAACTATCCTTCTTTACAACCAAACTATCATCAACCGATCAAAAAACCACTGAGCACAATGATTCAGAACCAAATAATTCTTCTACCCCCATTCCGTCGTCTGATTCGACTAAATCTGACGACAAATATGCGTATGCATTATCTCACACCCCAAACTTCACTCTTGCCC
>NW_017154459.1:0-253 GCF_001652005.2 Ceratina calcarata
GTACGACTAGTAGTAATAGAGAAAGAGAAGGACGAGGAATGCACGCAAAAGGAAATACATCCATCGACATGTATGCATATACGTTATCATACTTAATGCATGTTTGTCCTTTCTCCTCATATGATGCAATGACCCATCTTCCTTTTCCGATGACGCGATTCTTGTTTTCTTCAATCACTGAAAATTCTTACGTGAAATGACAAAAAATGGTATATTTTTATCTCTATAAAGCCATAATATAAGGTAGATAATT
>NW_017154461.1:0-253 GCF_001652005.2 Ceratina calcarata
AGCATAATGTATGTATTAGGATTATTTGAAATTAAACAATAAAACACGAATATTGATTTAGATCGATGAATTTAATTTCAATATTGAAAATAAGAGAAATAATGAAACTGGCTAATATCCAAGGAATAAGAACTGTTCTCATGATGTGCAATTCTCTCTTAAAAATTGTCGATCATTTATACGAAGAAATGAATCGAGAGTAAAAATGAAAATCACTTACCGGTGCAAGCCTCTAGATTTCGCAGTCTTGATC
>NW_017154462.1:0-253 GCF_001652005.2 Ceratina calcarata
ATCCATTGTATATATGTAGAAGTTATTATTGAGAAAAATCATGTGTACTGTCTAACAATAAGAACTTTTTCTTCCTTTTGAGAGGAACTTCTGCAATAGAAAGTGCCATAGTAACCCGCTAATACTTTCTCTCACAGAAAATTTCTTCATTCTCCCAAATCCTTTGCTTGGATCCTTTTATTTAATTAGAAGTAACTAGAGAAAAGCAATTAAGCGTTTCGTGACCATTTTTCTATCAGCAGTAATATACTGA
>NW_017154463.1:0-253 GCF_001652005.2 Ceratina calcarata
ATTAATCACTGAATTGTTCAAGATCACATTCTAAAAACGAAACAGTGGTAAAACATAAGAACCCGGTAACGATGAAGGAAGCAATGTGATGTCTAATTACAAAAGATCTAATTTTTAAATCGGGTAATTACTTGACGCCTTATAAGAACTCGCGTTATATGGGAATATATTGTATTATATGAAAACGAAGAGCGCGAGATAGTTTATTGTTGAATCAACAGAGAAGACATTCCACAATATATCCACCTACACC
>NW_017154464.1:0-253 GCF_001652005.2 Ceratina calcarata
TCCTGTGCTCGATGCGAGAGCGCCTTGAGGTTTTGAGATTATTTCTCAAACATCATGAAAAAAAAACCCTGCCAACATTTAAATTCATTTCATACCCTCATTCTTCCTTAGTCACATATCAATCTTGCTCATCTAACACGTTTATCAAGGTCACCCCCAATTCTTGCAACAAATCCACATTAATTACAATCAAACCATATCCACTGTCAACCTCTTTTTATCTCCCAATGTCCAATATCTTAATTACTAGCAA
>NW_017154465.1:0-655 GCF_001652005.2 Ceratina calcarata
ATAGATATATATATATACAATATATATTCTGTATATATAGTTATTTGATTTGAAACCGTGTTTGAAATCATCTGAAACAATCACGGACAATGGAAACGGCGCATTGTTCTTTCTTAATATTGCGTATATACATTTTTAACAGCTTGTTGTTAATAACGATGTATGTGCGATTATAAATTATAATAACGGTGTATGTGACACGTGCGATTATAAATTATCGGTTTCTCCGAATTATTAAATTTGATTTCTGAAATACATTTGCGACTATAAAGTTAATCCTATGTATACTGCCAATCTGGATATACAACATAGTATACAAATATTCCAAACGTATCTGTAATGCGTTAGTATTAATATCCAACAGAGTAAGTATTATATCAGAGCTGCTCAGCCTTTACCCGTACGGGCAGGGTATCTCGTTACCGCGGGCATAAACAATTCGGCGGGCACTGATCGAAGCGATCGAAGTCCTCGCGGGCATCTTCGGCACACTTATTACTACTACTATTTTACATACTTACTACTACTGTTTCGTTGCCGCCGAACGAGAAGATTACATATGTGACGCGCATATGAAGTAAAAATTATTTTTAAATGTTTTTCAGATGGGTAAAATTTATATTATTCGTAAAAATACAATATAATTTATACATGT
>NW_017154465.1:2803-5264 GCF_001652005.2 Ceratina calcarata
TGGTAACACCTTGTAGAAATCTAATAAGTTGTATAAATTTTTTTCGTATTAAAATTTCAGATTATTGTTTTCTTTTTGCTTTGTAGCCTGACATTTAATGTATTCAAGTGGTTAATGAGGTCCGAAAGGAACTCCAAGTTTAGTTCTTTTAGTCAATTATTGTCTGCCGTTTGCATAAAAATTTTATAATAATTCCTCATGAGGGTCAGGCTTATCTTATCTGAACTACGAGGGCCGGTCCCCCACTACTGAATGCCCGCGAAATTGCCCGCGAGATTGCCCGCGGGCAACCGAGGCTGCCCTTGCCCGCCAGCCCTATGCATTATTTATGCGTTATTCTGTATTTGAGATATGCATTATCTTGTATGATTATATGTTAGAGAGTTCCAAAACAACAAGCAGTGAATGAGGGAGAATGTAAAAGTTTAATTGTAATTTTATTTTGTTCAGTATGATGTACGGTATTCTACAGGGAGGTAATGAAATTATATTTTATTTTGTTTAGTATGGGGTAGGATACTGTATAATAAAATATTCTGGGAAGTGTACTGTAACGAAATAGGATATTCTGTAGTTCATTATAGGAACCATACATCTCATTTTTTATTTAGTTCAGTATGGGGTAGGATATTTTTTATTTTGTTCACTATGGGGTGGGATATTTTTTATTTTGTTCAGTATGTAAAATATTTTGTAGCTCATTATAGTAGGAACAGGATGAAAATGCGATAAAATATTACGATTGATTTAATCAAATTGGAATCATCGATGAGATCCTGCAGTTCAAAACAACTATAAACGGTATACACATTATACTCGAATGAACGCACCTTTATGTACTATTGTATCCAATAGTATACATATACGTATATATTCTTTGTATATAGTTATTTGATTTGAAACCATGTTTGTAACCATTTGAAACCATCACAGACGATGAAAACGACGCATTATTCTTTCTTAATATCACAAATTTACTTATTGTTTTATATACATTTTTTAACAGCTTGTTGTATTTAAGAGTCAATAAATGTAAATTTAGTAAATATCGATTTGGGATAGGTAAAAGAGTATAAAATTTGTTATATGTTTTTTGTTAACAAACTCGCCCTATCTTTATCTATCTGTCTCTTCTGATAAGAGATTCAGAGTTCACAGGATTCAGTGTAGCAACTATATTTTATTAATAAGTCCTCCTCATAATGTCTGAAACTCCTGGTGTAGATATTTTGCAACCGTTGCCAATTGATAAATGGAACCTTCTTCAAAATAAGCTCAAATATAAATGGCCATATTATGCATATGTAGGTATAAAATAGTTAATAATGTATAAATGTTATGTAACCGCTCTACTTGCAGCATTATTATTGGATTGAAACTAGTCTTAAATGGAAAAAAAGGGATCCAAATATTGCAATTGAAATATATTGCCCCTATGGAAACTATGAAAATGGTACTTTTATTGGAATAAACCATGTAAGTACCTCACCTTTTGTATATTTACAAATAAATTATGATAGAATGAATACGTATTTAGTAATTATTTTAATATCGTTTATGTTCACATTTTAGATTGGATTTTGTTCAATAGTGTTATTGACATTAGATCCAAATGATGAGATCTTAAACAAAATGTTAACAGAAACTAATATAATTAATTGGAATAAAGAAATATGTTTTGCTTCAGTACATGGATCTATTGCATCTAACGTTCTTTCTTCCATAGAAAATCTTAAGAGTTTAAAAAAAGTGAAAACAAGCCATGCATTTTCATTTAATTATTATTTTAAATCTGCAGAAGATTGTGCAAAAGTAGAGATAAAGTATTATTTGCTTATTTCTATCAGCATGCTCAAAATGATCAATCAACTGATCATTACGCTAGAACAGTGAGTAATGATTTGTTATTTTTCTCTTTAGGGTTCCAGATGGATGCTACACACGATCTTTAAATACATCAGATGTACCATTGATAAACTCAGTATGGCCACATAGAAATCCAGTAAACCCTGAGTTATCTATGAAATATTTAAGTACAGTGATAGAATTGAATGGTGGAATAGGGCTATGTTTAAGGGAAGATGATACTTTAGTTTCTTGGGCTATGCAACCTAATTGGTGTACATTAGGAATTGTACAAACTGTGGAAGAACATAAAGGCAAAGGATATGCGAAAGTAGTGGTAAATTTGTTTGCAAAAAAGCTTGGAGAAGAAGGAATTCCTGCAGTATTATTTATTGTACAAGGGAATGTTCCATCTGAAAAAATGTTCAAAGGTCTTGGATGGCAGGTGATTTCACCAATCATGTGGATTGAATGTGGAATAATTGAAAAGTCAAAAGAGGAATAAATTTGAACAATTAAGGTGAATTGTATATAAGACAATTTTATTTTCGTTAATAAATGCTAATTAATTTATATATTACCAAGCGCTTATCTTTATGACATCCATGATAAGAAA
>NW_017154466.1:0-253 GCF_001652005.2 Ceratina calcarata
ACACCTTCGGACATAATACAAATATTTTCCATAGTCAGAGTCAAAAGAAGAGATGTGTTAGAAATTCGAGTAAGACGGAGGAATCTGTGTGAACGACGAATATTAAACGAAACAGGAGAGTATCTCCAGATGGAATTAACGGTCAGTTCTCGGTCAGCGAAAATTTAAAATAATAGATACGTTACGCCGATTGTTTTGATGATAATATTCTTGTAGCTCGCGGTCTATTATAGACGCTCTCAGCCGTTACTCA
>NW_017154467.1:0-253 GCF_001652005.2 Ceratina calcarata
CCTATCAATTGGTCAACTCTTGCGGTAAGAGAATTCCTACTATGATTAACGCACCGAAGTCGCGGGGAAAATCTAAGTTAAAGTCACACGAATATTCTCAGCGGGGTGAGACAGCGATTCCGCGTTCTAGTACTCTAATTCCAGACTGATCCGAAGGGCTTTTCTTTTTTATTTTTTTGACGTGACGATGAGTTCTTAAAGGCAGAGTATCTCCACAGATTTGTCCCGAGATGTTGGTTTCAACCCTTGATTC
>NW_017154468.1:0-253 GCF_001652005.2 Ceratina calcarata
ATAACTCCTCAACCATGCCTTGGACAATTTTTTCGCTAAGGAAAATGTTGTTTAAAATTGCGTCAGGAACTTCCAATTTGAATATCTTACACTATACTCTATTTCCCGAGTGACTAGGAGCCTTCCGCGGAGCTTGAAAGGTGGTGGGGGCCGCAGGGAACGTCTCGGACCGCCCACTATGCGTTAATCGCCGCCTCCCCGACCACGGTTCATTATACACGATAGGACAATAAGGACACGCTTATATTCGGAA
>NW_017154469.1:0-253 GCF_001652005.2 Ceratina calcarata
TTGCACGAATATCAGATGATTTTATGTAAAAAGTACAACTTCTTTTTTAAGAACGATACATGTTTACTCGCTTTTTGTATCCACATTATTTGTTATTTGCACAACAAATATAACAACAATATTATTTCGTGGCTCCGATTAGAGAATCTCGAATTGGAATTCATATTTTTGTGCGAATTGATTTTTTATACATTTTATGTAATTACATTAGAGAGAAAGAAATTTTACAGTGCCATATTCGCGAACAGAGGCC
>NW_017154470.1:0-253 GCF_001652005.2 Ceratina calcarata
AAACAGACCTTAGCCATATTAGACGACGACCCATGGGGTCGCCCATATAAGTGGACCACAAGAAAAGACCCGAATAGTAATCAGTCGATAACAGAGTCTCTCGATCCCACGATTCTTGAGACAGTTCTCGACGGTCTCTTTCCCCATATGACCTCGTCGATCCCAGTAAATTCCATGACCTCCTGGGATCCTAATCTATCAATTCAACCAGAAGAGATCAAAAATGCAATCAAAAGAATGCTAAGAAAAGCTA
>NW_017154471.1:0-253 GCF_001652005.2 Ceratina calcarata
GTATGTATTATACATGATCTATAATTCTTATTTTTGCATATACTTTATTATATATCTTAAATAATGTCCTCGAAATTGACTTTATTTCAATTTTAAAGTATTCTTAAATCATATATTAAGAATTATACAAAATTACTAAGTTCTGTCATTGTTGCATTCTTATTTTTTTATAAATGAAATCAAAATTCTGTCATTCAACATAAGAGTTCAAGATGTAATAACTTTTTTAATAGACTTGCAAATTTTCTAAAAT
>NW_017154472.1:0-253 GCF_001652005.2 Ceratina calcarata
GTGCAACGGAGGACGATACTCGGAGTGCTTACAACATTCTGAGTTTCCCCGAGGTCGAAAGACTCGAGCAAGTCACGAGGTACAGAGCTGTTCGCTGCTCGTGTGTTATCATTAATTCTTCGCTGCTACGAATAGAACATTCGTAACAGCACTGTTACAACGAGTCGACGTGTGATAATTCAACTGCGGATTTTCTCGTTACAGCCCTCAGCAATAGTTGGAGGACGGGTCCGGAGACATGGGGCCACTAACC
>NW_017154473.1:0-253 GCF_001652005.2 Ceratina calcarata
CTCATTATGTCTCCTCACGTTTATATAAAAATCGATTACCATATTCATTTGTCAGGATACATCTTGGTAACCAAACAAGACAAAGGACGTCGGCGATTGGTTTTTGATCTTATACCGCAACCATAATAACTCCGATAATGTATATAAAAAACGGTTGACCTTTTGACCTATTACTAGTACTAGTACTACTAAAGCTTTTAGTAGCTACTAGTTTACTAAAGCTTTTTTACTCAGTACAGTGTATCCTATATAC
>NW_017154474.1:0-253 GCF_001652005.2 Ceratina calcarata
TACTCTGAACCGATACTCTGAAGAGAAAGCGTCGTCTGAAGATCATTCATTTCCACCTTCCATTTCAATTCTTATAACAATTCAAACTTCTATTAAAATTTTACTTCAACTTTATTAATCAGTATAACCCTAATAGTAAAATAAGGCTGTTAAAAAAAAGGAACAACATAGAACAATTAAAATAAAATCTGCAATTCCTAGTATTTTAATAGAACCACTTTAAGGAGGTTGGGTAGATCACTCGCGGGGCAGG
>NW_017154475.1:0-253 GCF_001652005.2 Ceratina calcarata
TGCGGTACGTTACATCGCACCCTATAAGGTCGGGTCTCGAAGCTCGTTGCTACAAGCTTCCATCAGTTACGCGGTGTGGAGGGACGAACGTTGAGCGTGATTCTGCTCCGTTTCATAGCAGGAGACTTGCTTGTGAAGTCGCTGCATTCATCGATAAATAATATAGTCCGTTGCGCAGACTTCTGCCCAGAAACGGCGACTCATTCCGCACAGGATCGAAGTGCGACGAAATTCTTATCTAATTCACCTTTGC
>NW_017154476.1:0-487 GCF_001652005.2 Ceratina calcarata
CAATTATATTTAATTTAACTAGAATACATATTTTGATACATATTTAACTAGAATACATAATTTTGCTAGAATACTTTCTACTCTAAGTGAATCATTACATTATGCCCTATTAATATTTAATGTAACTAAGGCTGAAAACGCTCATTAAATCGAATTATATTTAATGCGATATTCACAGATAAAAAGATCAGAAATTCGTTATTTACAAACTAAAGAGTACATTGCACTGTAGAAAAATGTTATGATATCACAAAATTGGTCCCGATGTCTTTTATAATATCTGCTAGTTAGATAAGTTCTCGTTCTTAATGGAAGATTTAGCACCGCCATGAGGACATCACATATGCTACGACAGTTCCGTATTTGAATAATTTTTTATAATTGCGTCGTCTTATAACGAATATTATGTCATGGAATAGATAACAATGTTTGAAAGTGTTAAAACATATTTTCCTGTATTTATTTTATATGTTTATTATGTTAAAAT
>NW_017154476.1:2178-3277 GCF_001652005.2 Ceratina calcarata
CAATAATATGTGTAAACATTATTGGTTGCAGATGTCAATGGCTGTACCCTTGGCAACATCATCAAGATCAACATATTCGCCACTGCCCAGTTTCATTACACCCTCGTCATGTGTGACTAACCAGATATCGATAGTGCCTGATAATTCTCAACAATTGAGAACCGAACTGGCCGTCCAACGAAACACAATAAAGCAATTAAACGAAAAGACGGATGTCCTGTCGCAAAAAATTAAGGAGAAAGATAAAACAATCGAGGAGCTACTGATAGAAAATGGAAGTCGCGCAGATTACGAAGAACTCAAAGAGGAAAATGAACAATTGAAGAAGAGAAATGAGATATTGGACAAAGAAAACAAGCAGTTGGAGAAAAGTTATTTCGAGTTGAAGAAAGAATATCTGCTGTTAAAGGAAGGGAAACAATGGTTGGAGAAAGAAAATCAAAACTTGCACAGAGAATTTGAACGGACAGAGAAGAAATTGGATGATAAGGAAAAACAATTGGAAATATATCAGGGGAAACTGTTCGAATTATGCACGAAAAATATGAAATCAGACAATCAGACTTATAATCAGCAATTATCGTTTATTATTATTATCATTATTATTATTATTATTATTATTATTATTATCATTAATAGAATTACAATAGATCTACCGAAAAGTTCTGTCAAGCAAATTGGCTCGACTTCCCTCTAGTGAATATCAATTTAGACAGCATGACATCGCACGCTTTTGCTCTGTACAGATTTCTCAGAGGTGAATCGAGCCAACTTGTTGGTAATTCGGGACAGTAGGGCCTTTCTCTGGTAATCCTGTTCAGGAGGATATTTTATCGGTACAGATTTATTTTCTCTCTTCTGAAGCTTTCACTTAAACAATTCGTTATAGCACGTACCTAAACTATTCAGAACTTCTAATTGTCCTTTATCAGTAAATTTCTTATTACGTAATTATTAGAGTATGCAAATGTGTAATATGCTTCTTCTTTCGCCTAATATCTTGCTTGAGTCTTCTTATGTTGGTACCATACTGTTTCTGTTGTTCCGCTAAAGTTCGACAAAACTGCAGCTTTGGTGACGAATTCATAATCTTGTTTAG
>NW_017154477.1:0-253 GCF_001652005.2 Ceratina calcarata
TTTTTTTCTTTTATTATCATTGTTTTGAATAAAGATTATGTTAAGTTCGGTATGTTCGTTTTTAGAATGAACTCAATTGGTTTCTCCTTTTCCTTTTGTTTTAGAACGGAAGATCAAAACACCGAGCTGTTTTCCGATCAAGGAAGAACGTGAGTCTCTTTTAATTTGATATTTTATTTCTTCTTTACATTTCTTTCTGTTCACATTTCTTTTTGTTTACACTATTAAATATCGTTTCTATAATTCATCTTCA
>NW_017154478.1:0-253 GCF_001652005.2 Ceratina calcarata
TTTTTTTTTTAATCAATTAAATGTAATTATACGTACCACGCGAGAGAATCCCACTTCTGATCTGTAGGACAGGAATTATTTCGAACCTATTCCGTGTTATAGTTTTACTCAATCTTTTTATTATAACGTTTTGTGGTTCTGCTCAGTACAGCGGTTAAGCTCCGAATGGTCCGCATCGTCCAACAAAGCGAACCCAGTCACTTGGTTTTTCCATGCAAACTACACTTGGTTTTTCCATGCAAACTACACTTGG
>NW_017154480.1:0-253 GCF_001652005.2 Ceratina calcarata
CAAAACGAGACAGAGAAAACGGAAAATTCAATCGGATGACTCCGACCATAGCGTCGAAGGCGCTCCCCAGCAACGCAAGAACCGTCTCGGAAAGCCGCTGAAACAGAAGCGGGAATTACTGGACGTCGGCGAAGGACAAAATGCCGTCGAGGCCACAGTAATGGAAATTGACGACCACGACGCAGCCACCACAGCCATAAAAATTAAGTCGGAAAGTATCTACAAGAGCGTTCTCTCGTATGTCACAACTCCC
>NW_017154481.1:0-253 GCF_001652005.2 Ceratina calcarata
ACGTTCGAGAACGTTGCGTCGATTTCTTTGTCAAGAACGAGCGTTCGAGACGTTGTATCGATTTCTTTGTTAAGGCCGAGTCATGAGGCTCTTGGGTTGCTTTCGCCGGAAAAATCCGGAAAAAACCCACTCCAACCCGGAAACAAAGGCCCGCAGGCCAACGTATTTTTTAACCGCTTGGGCCCAAGCACTCTTCGGTGGATCTTCAACGCGACGACATCGTGTGAACGTAGCGAGTCTTTCTTTGTGTCTC
>NW_017154482.1:0-253 GCF_001652005.2 Ceratina calcarata
ATTTTACGCATGACGGATATAGCCGTCATAACACAAAATTCTGCCATTCTTCCATAACAGATATAGTCGTCAAACACACTCGACTGGTTAAAAGAAAATTAGCAGAAGAATCATGCGAAATCATACATATATAAAAAAACTATATTCCTTGTTTTCGACTAGATTTTATGTGAGGAATCATCCCTTACCACGATTTTTCAAACACCCTGTAGAAGAGTGCTTTGAGATAATCAGTTTTCTATTGCAGTTGACC
>NW_017154483.1:0-253 GCF_001652005.2 Ceratina calcarata
GCTTGTAAGAAATGAAACTGTCATATATTTAATACTTTTATACCTATACATCCTTAATACAAGACCGTAAATTACAACGAGTACGCTCTCATATCCTGTTACCAATATTTTGACTCGAAAAAATTGTAGCTTTTAATCTACTAATTAAATGTATTCTTGTATCTTAAAGTCGTAGAGGAAATAAAATCGAATCTATTAGCAATAAACATCAACTTTAAGAGTAGAATCTGAAAGAAAATTACAGAATTAACAC
>NW_017154484.1:0-253 GCF_001652005.2 Ceratina calcarata
CTTCGTCGACACATCTCGCGGCTCTGTCCGTTGTATATTGATAACGAAGGAGAAAGGGTTTAGTGCTTTCTTTCGGTAGGTTGTTCGTCCGTCGGACAAAGGCGGGCGGGATATTCGAGTCAGAGCCGGTGATGGACAATTTTTAATTTCGCTCGCTTGTGCGAGTCGTCATGTCATCGCTTCTTTGTGCGATGCGCATGCATTGGCCCGATTGGGGGAGGTGACGCCGGAGTGAATCGGCTAGTTCGGGACA
>NW_017154485.1:0-253 GCF_001652005.2 Ceratina calcarata
CGCATAAATCAGTCTTCGTTATAGTATTACCACCGCAACCGCGCACAGAGTAGCCTACGCGCACTGATACTGGCCCTCAGCTATATTGGTTGAGCTGCCGTCAAGAAGAGCTGCGATATCGTCTTCGCAGACAGGTGCTCCGATTTCAGTTCTTCTGCCCGGTGCTACATTCTGGATATCGGTCGATACCTCAGCCCCTACCGCCTGACAACGCTCATCCGAGTGAGGGCACAATGAAAATGTTTGTCGACGC
>NW_017154487.1:0-747 GCF_001652005.2 Ceratina calcarata
CTCTTTTTAGAAATGTGTAAATAATTTCTTGTCACATTGTACTGTTTCATAATTAGTCAATAATTAATGAAAGTAAAAATGAATCGATGGATATAAAATAACGTAAAATGTGTCTTCTGTAAGTTTCGTTCTTCACTCTATGGCGACGTTGAACCCTTTGATGAAAAATTGAAAATGTAGCAGCAGGTTTCTAAAATTAGTGGCCGGGATTTGCTGCCGGATGGCCGCCGGCTCGAATTTCGAACTCGCCTGGCTTCGTATCAGGTTACCCGGACTAATTACGCGATTCATTAACAATGCAGCCACTTCGAATCGGGGGTTGAAGGGCTAAGGGCGGGACGGGACGGGACGGGGCAGAGGCTGTAGCCGAGTTGATTATTATTAGCAAGAACGTTACAATGTCCGGCGAAATTTCACTGGCCACGCGAACTGCCCCTCGGCGCTTTCCTCGATTCGCGATTAAACGTCAGCAAACGCGTGCGTAATGTGTGCACAATGTGCGGTTCTACCTACATAATGTCTGTACAATACGATGATTTTTAATTAAGAAGAGTAACCAGGTTTTCGTTTGATAAAGCGAAACTGTCTTTTAGATAAATTATATCAAACGGGTATTAATTGAATAAAATTAGCCAATTTTTGAATCGACGAAATGAGACAGTTTTACGATAAATGAAATGAAATACTTTGTTTGTTTTTTTTATTAAATACAATTAGGCAATTTTTCAATTAGTAAAATGAAACAGC
>NW_017154487.1:883-1439 GCF_001652005.2 Ceratina calcarata
TACAATTGTTGCAGTTTTTTTTATCAAATATTTGTATCCATTTCGATTGTTTGATTTTATTATTAAAAATCGAACGAATCTCTTTATTTATAAATTATACCTAAATATTTTACAAAAACGTTGCATTTATTCTATCGAAGTTTAGAATTCGCGAAGCCCAATGAAATCTGTATAGGAAATCCTCTCGATACGTAGAAATCCATGGCTATACGTACATAGGAAACCCGTCGAGTTCGCACAATTCGGCACAAGTGAGAATGCATGGACAGTCTATGAATACCGTTCGGTAATCCTAGGGCCGGTCGATTAAATCCGCGGGATTCGAATTTGTCGCTCCGCTAAGGCAACCATATAGAACAGAGTAGAAGCAAACCGCGGCTCGCGTAATTTGTCGCATGAGCTCTTCCATCGAGCCGCGCGGCCTTAACGCAACGATGAAACGTTGAAAACGCGTACAGATTATCTAACCGTGGCCACGGGCCTCCCACGTAATCGCCTCGCGAAATTGAGTGTACTGTTCCTCCGCCGTTTGTCATTACAGTCGAAGATCAACAAA
>NW_017154488.1:0-253 GCF_001652005.2 Ceratina calcarata
CCTCCGCGTTCCTCCTTCATCGTCTTCAAGGCGTTTTCGAGGATTGCAATGTTGTTTTTGCACCCGTCTTCCTGCGTAAAGCCTTTTTGTCGTTCGTGTTGCTGCACCTTTCCCCTCAATCGGATGTCAATCATTGAGGAGTATAGTCTACTTAGGAGGGACCCGATGGTAATGGGCCTCCAATTCCGGGCGTCCTTCCCGTCTTTTCCCGGCTTGGGAATCAGTGTGGTCCGATTCACCTTCCAACAAGCCG
>NW_017154489.1:0-253 GCF_001652005.2 Ceratina calcarata
GATTCAGACGAAATCCAATGGATAGCTACGAAATTGATTGACCGCTCCACGTGCTGGACTACAGGATTAGCTACATTTTGCTCGAACCTTTGATATACATATGTATTGGTACTGACAATTTACATATTTTCGATGATCATTGCCCGACGAGAATGCTGCACATTTCCATGACAAATGCTAAATTTGTTATTGAGAAACGGAATGACTATCCCCCGAATTTTCAGAAATTATCGGAACACTCGCCTGGATCAAT
>NW_017154490.1:0-253 GCF_001652005.2 Ceratina calcarata
CATAAGTGTTTACACCAAGATTTATAACACCATAAACATTCAATATTTTGAACGTGACAGTTCAAGAGGCGGCGGCACGTTGCCTCGCAAGCCCTGACAACCTTCGGCAAGCAATTAGGAAGGTCCTACCATAAAACACACATGTTTCTTGTACTTATCCCTTACGGACCTCATTCAACGTGTTAAATGTATGTTATCATTTCCACATTCATATATTATAATGTTATATTATAAAAAGGTATAAACAAAGTCA
>NW_017154491.1:0-253 GCF_001652005.2 Ceratina calcarata
TGATCGGTTTGAGGAGGGGAGCCAACGAGAATCAGTGAATCAGCCCCTCCACTCATGCATACTATCGCACCGTATCCGTGTGCTCCGAGCTCGGCTCAACTTTGGCTCAGTAGAGAAAGAAGGCGAAACATCAGACCGTCTCACTTGCTCCTGATGCGCTAAAATCCAAACGGCACGCAGACGACTGACGGCTGTTTAAACTCTCGATTCCCGTCCTTCTCCCCATTATAATATTATAAAAAAAATATATAAA
>NW_017154492.1:0-253 GCF_001652005.2 Ceratina calcarata
CTAGCCGGTTTCGGTGACGGTGAGCGCCGTGGCAATACTTGCGCAATCGCGCAGCTTGCCGAGTAGGATAACGTCGGGATCTCCTAGCGCTGGGCGGTGCGTAGCCCCTGCAGAAAGTCGCTAAAATGGCCCCCGATTTCACCCTGGTGTGAATAAGGCAGAGCCTGGAGGCATGTATCTGTTTGATGGGTTCCTAAAGGAATATGATATGCAGCGTCCGGCTGTCGTTAAGGTGGTTCACTATTTCCGCCAG
>NW_017154493.1:0-253 GCF_001652005.2 Ceratina calcarata
AATGATTTGTTACTAATTGGTTGTATTTATCAGTATTTACTTCTGTTTATGATAAGGAACTAGTGAGTTTCTTATAATAGTAGATATACTTTATCATTAATTACATGTACTCGAAAATTTAATAAACCATTCATACAGCAGTTACAAACATTGATTACAACGTTAAAAGATATTTGCAGAAGCTGTATATATACATATATATTTCTTCACGTGATTCGTGTTTGCCAGAGATAATTTTCAAGTATACATGTAC
>NW_017154494.1:0-253 GCF_001652005.2 Ceratina calcarata
GAACTTCTCGTCACGAGAATCCATAACTGCGCAAGAACCAGTTTTCGGTCGCTGTCCCCATCTATCTCTCTTTCTAATGCTTTCCATATTTTTGCAACTATTCGGATCTACGTATTCGGTTACCCCCACTACTTTCAATAGATTCGGTTTGAAGTAGATCAGGATTTGTTGGTCAGACGCACTGCATTCATTATCAGTTTTCAACAGTCAATACTTAAAACAATATTTTTCTATTAATTAATTATATATATTC
>NW_017154495.1:0-253 GCF_001652005.2 Ceratina calcarata
CCCAGTTTTGATAAATAGGTGTTCAAATTCATCAATTCTTTTCATCATCTGTCCCTTTATTTTCTATTAAATTTTTCTAAAAAGTAACTGACTTTTTATATCTCTTCATCAGCCCTGAAGAAATAGCAGTGTAATACTTTAAAACTTACCTATTGGTTTCTTTTTCTCTCTACCGATAAAAATAGAAAACCTCGATGTTCGGATTTAACAATTGTTCGGTAAAAGTGAACGCAATGAACAAACCTTTTTGTTC
>NW_017154496.1:0-253 GCF_001652005.2 Ceratina calcarata
CCGTTGGACCTACGGGAAAATTGCATACAACCTTTCTTGTAGAGGACGATGAGATTTACAATTTCCATATAAAACTTTTTCTCTAGCGTTAATAATTTACGACTTATTGACGAAAAACGAAGAAACAGTTATTTGCAAATTACTCGTTAATTATTAACACTAGCAAAAAGTTTTTATACAGAAATTGTAGCTCTCGTTGTCCTCTACAAGAAAGGTCTTATGCAATTTTTCCGTAAATCAAACGGTTTGGGAG
>NW_017154497.1:0-253 GCF_001652005.2 Ceratina calcarata
CCTTAATGTAAGCTGAATACTAACAGGAGCACTTGTACAAAAGGTATGGCGTTTGCTTATAATTAATCTAGAAATAACGTTAATATCTTACTGCTTAGATTTTGATCTCAGAAAATGATTATTCCTTCGTATATGTAAATCCGTGTTTTACTAAGAACAATATATAGTCAAAAAACCAATGAGGACTAACTTGTATCATCAAACATCATACTGTTTGCACTTATAAATCATAATATAATATAATATATATATC